>NW_019385202.1:256355-259519 GCF_000671375.1 Centruroides sculpturatus
TCACTTCGCTGTTTTTTTTTTTTTTTTTTTTTTTCTTTCTTAAATTTGACAAGTGAGAGGTAGAGAAATTGAATTTTATCATTTGAGACACATGAATGTTGTATTTCTTGTGATCATATTATTTAAATTTGCTTATACATAGAAAAAAATTTTAATGTGTCAAAATATTTACATTATGCAATATTTCTACCACCAAAAACACTTAATAAGACCAATAGAAAAAAAAATATTTATAAAAATTTTTGTATGATATTTCTTGCATTATTTTCATTTCTCCACTCTGCTGTTACTATATTTTTGAAAAAAATTAAATAGCATACATGTTGATAATTATAAACATTGACATAATAAGTCATTTTTTAATAAAATTTTTAAAGATTGAGATGCTTAACCCAGACAATTAGATACAATTTTCATTGTTAACCATGAAAATGTTACTCAATAAATACTATGGTATTTCTTTATACATCTCCATCAACTATAGAATTAGTATTGCCAGATTATAGTCAGTGAATCTACTCAAGTTATAACTTATAAGTTAACTATAGTAGTCAAGATACCACCATACCTGACTACTACCATAGATATCTATGATGGTAGCTTGACAAACTTTTCATTAGAATATCACTTATTTCAATTATTGACAATAGCAGATTCTACTGAAATAACTATATAGGACACTTAACATCAAAATGACAATAAAAGTGAAATTCTATGTTAATTAAATTTAATTGTTGTAAATTTACAAGTTTTCTACACTTCAGTTGTCAACAATGTTATAGCAAGGTATTATTTATGGAGGTAACATAAAACAAGGTATTACTGTATATTGAAATCTGTTTATTGTAGTCATTGATATTGTAATTCAATTGTCTAATGTTATCAGAATTAGCATGTCCCAAAACTATATTTATTGCAATCAAAGTTTGTTATAAAACTTTTTTTAGGTAAATAGGTATTTTTAAGCTGTATTGTTGTACTAGTAGCCTCAATATGTTGCTGATAACATATACAGTAGACCCCCGTAATGCGGTAGATACGTTCCTCGTTATACGAATTTTGCATTGTAGGAATCATTAAATACATGAGCCAATCGCAGCCCGACACGTGTGAAGTTTACGGACTACGGCTGTTTGAAAGGTTTTCTTTTATAAAATTAATCAATTCTAGACTAATTCGACTTAACATTTCCAAAACATGTATAATTTTTTGGGAATAATCCGTATAAACTATGCTATAAACAAAAAATTGTAGGATTACTTACCGAGTGTGTACCATTCGATGATGCCATTGCTTAAGCTTGTTTTCGTCGCGGAGCAGCACACCAAACAGCGGCCGCAATTTCTGATGTTATTTTTCTGCAAAAACTTCGTTGAACTATGGAGACATCATTAATATAAATAATTTTTATGGCCGTTGAATAAGAAATGTTTCTTTCACAAGAAATGTATAAAATTACAGTGCTGTATTAGACTTACGGTACCTAATTTACATACTGTACAGACGATAGTAAACTCAACTTACTCGCCTAAACTCTCCGTAGCGTGGCGCTGGACGGCGGAAAGTAGTTCGGCTGCTCGTCTGCGATGACGAGTCTGCGATGACGTTTTACGCGTCCCTTTTAGCGTCTTTATACGAATATTGTCGCAATTTTTTCGCCGCGTTATAGGAATCTACGTTATAGGAACTCGCGTTATAGGGGGTCTACTGTAATTGGCATCAGTTATTGCTCTTAACCAATGCTACAAACGTTTATCAATTTTAATTGTTATGTACTTGCAATGCAATGGTTTAAATTGCTGGTATTTATTTCAAATATAAACTGAATGAATTACAGTACTTTTTATTAATAATAATTATAATTAATTAATTTTTATTGTACATTTTTAATTGTTTTAATATCAGCATCAATAAAATCAGAATTTTCACTAATTGTAGTTTTATTCACTTCACTTAATATTATCACTTGGTTATTATTATTGTACAGGCAAGTTCCAAATTGNCTTTACTTTCATATATTAGCTTTTATTATTGTATTATTAATTAAGATAATATACAGCACTTATAAGCTTAGCTTTTTTTATTATATACTCTTCTAAATTGAAGGATTTTCCTTTGGCTGTCCATATCACATGTTTTAGGCATCCATTATTATAATCAGGATACTTCTTGTCATAGATACACAAATACTTTCGGATGTTTTAAATAAATCTTTCCAGATCTATTCTAGAGTAGCCACAAGGAAACGTATACAAAAGCTCGTTTTCCTCCATTTTCACACCATGTCACAATGACCTAGATTTCACTGACTTCTGATTTGTGGGTGGTACCATTTTACGGCCGTATTCGCGTCAAAAGTTGAACACTGCTCAACTCACTTTTACGTTGGTTTTACGACCTACTCGGGCGTAAAATATCATGGTTATGTGATCAAACACTTTTACGATGAGGGGTTTTATGTCCATTTTTATGCTAGTGGAGTCTTGGCCTAACTCTTTTAAACTCATTAGGCTTTCACTGTACTGTTTCAAAACACTCACTGCCAACTTTAGTCATTCAAGGTCATTTCACTTTTATTATTTAAAAAATTCATGTATATACACTACTTATTGTAGTTTACAGGAGTATAGTTCATTTTTGCTAGCATAAAAAATTATTTTAAAAAAATAATATATCAGGAATGATAGTTTGTATGTTATAATTTCCAACAATTTGATTACAAATGAAATTTTTTGATTATATGATTGATCTTTATGAGTAAGCCTGCATGAATGACAATCTTGTTCTGTACATTTTAATATAAAATTTATGCATATTGCCTTATTTGATCGTGAACTACAAGGTCTGTTCAAAAAGTATCGGACCTTTGGTCAGCAAAAATAAATTTATTGACTTTGAGGTACAAAACCCTAATCCCCTTCAAAGTAGTCTCCTTGGTAATGTATACACTTCTCCCAGCGTTCCTGCCATTGCTGGAAACACTGCTGGAACGCATCTTTTGGAATGGCCATCAGCCGGTCCGTCGCATTCTGCACGATGTCTTCTCTCGACTAAATTCGGGTTTCTTTTAGCGGCATTTTCAGCTTGGGAAATAGCCAAAGGTCCCACGGAGCCATGTGGGGAGAGTACGGAGCATGACGAACCACAGGAGTATTGTGTTTGGC
>NW_019385202.1:268598-285284 GCF_000671375.1 Centruroides sculpturatus
ATAACTTGACCTTTGGAGACATCATTAATATAAATAATTTTTATGGCCGTTGAATAAGAAGTGTTTCTTTCACAAGAAATGTATAAAATTAGTGCTGTATTAGACTTACGGTACCTAATTTACATACTGTACAGATGATAATAAACTGAACTTACTAGCCTAAAATCTCCGTAGCGTGTTGCCAGGTGGCAGAAAGTATATATATAATTATAATAAAGTTACAATAAATTAAGTTAATATATAATTATATATACAGTACCTAATTTATATATAATTAATATATAATTATATGTACAGTACCTAATTTATATACAATTTATATATAATACTGTACAGACAATAGTAAACTCAATTTACCCACCTAAACTCTCCGTAGAGTGGCGCTGAACTGCGGAAAGTAGTTCGGCTGCTCCTCTGCGATGACGTTTTACGCGTCCCTTTTAGCATCTTTATATGAATATTGTCGTAATTTTTTTGCCATGTTATAGGAACGTGCGTTATAGGGGGTCTACTGTAATTGGCATCAGTTATTGCTCTTAACCAATGCTACAAACGTTTATCAATTTTAATTGTTATGTACTTGCAATGCAATGGTTTAAATTGCTGGTATTTATTTCAAATATAAACTGAATGAATTACAGTACTTTTTATTAATAATAATTATAATTAATTAATTTTTATTGTACATTTTTAATTGTTTTAATATCAGCATCAATAAAATCAGAATTTTCACTAATTGTAGTTTTATTCACTTCACTTAATATTATCACTTGGTTATTATTATTGTACAGGCAAGTTCCAAATTGATTACAATAAGAAGATTCTTGTATACTTATAATTTAATTTATGACATATGATAAGGAAATCGAAATCATATTTTAATGTATGGTAAGCCAAAATAACTAATGATCATGAATCAATAAAATATGCTTGGAACAAATACTGTTATACTTTCAAACATTTACACTGACTATTCTAGTATGAGATAAATTTAAATATATTAAATTTATTTTATTTATAGGTGTTTGTGGTTTTTAATGGAACCTTTAATGACAAAAAATGAAAACTACAGTTTCAGTTTCTTTAAGAGACTAATAGAAAATATAAAACAAACAAAAGATAAGCAAGCAAGTGATGATGATTTAGCAAACTTGGTAAGAAATTTATAATATTTCTGTTTAAGAAAGTACACTATTGGCCAAGTATAATGCAACACCATGATTGACTATATATATTGAAACATCCTACATGGTATTGCATTTTGCTTGGTCAGCAGTGCATAATTATTATATTTTCTTCTGAATTATTTCTTTTTAATTTTAAAAAGTCAGATATAATAAAAACATTATAAATAACAATTAGTATTACAGATAACAATATAATTAAAAACATTATAATAGTACGGTAAAGTCCCAGAAATGCAACTTTGATAACTTGACATTTCATAAAACTCATCATGTTATTCAAGAAAAATGTAATCTAATGTTTACTTCTTTGACACTAGGATGAAATAAGTTATTATTCTTCACTGGCAACACTTAATAATAGCATCAATTCCAAATGTTAACAAAAAGTATAACTTTTTTCCTAAAGTGCTACTGCAAAATGCTATGACATGAATGTCACTAACTCAAAGGTAGCCACTGCAAGCTTAATATTTTTAAAATTAAAATTTAACTATAAATAGAAAATAGTCACTATTGGTATGTAGTTTAATATGTATATGAATTTGCACATATAATACTTTGTAAAAGATTTTTAATAGATAAATTAATGTATTAAAAATCTTTGTAGTAATGTATTAGGGGCAGTCAAATGAAAACGAGACAGACTATATAACAAGTGAGTGTGGCACGGAAGTTGGTAATGCAGGTAGGTGTGTGTATAGAAGTGCCCTCAATACATTAGGAATCAGGAATGAACAGCGTAAACGTTCACCGCTGTGCCGTTTGTCTGTTAGATGTGCTCAGAGTGAGGTCGGCGAGTCATGTGTGCGTCCGACATCACTAAGGAGGCCTGCTGCTCATTGACTTTCTGGAACACAGTGCCACAATTAACGCACAGCGATACATGGAAACTTTGCAAAAATTGAAGCATGCCATCAAATCCAAACGCCCAGGAATGTTGACAGACAGCATCATTCTGTTGCAGAATAATGTCTGTCCACATGTTACCAATGTTGTTTCGACTACACTGCAGAAGTTTTGCTGGGAAGTCCTTACACATCCTCCATACAGTCTTGATTTCTCTCCATGCAATTTCCGTAGTTTTGGAGACCCAAAGAAAGACATTTGTGGGCGTCAATTTGCTTTGGATGAAAAGGTGCATGCCTGGGTACAATCATGGTTCCATAGGCAACATCAAACATTTTTCTATGAAGGCATTGACCGTCTTGTCTCACAGTGGGGTAAATGTATTAACAGTTATGGCGATTACTTTTGAAATAATAAACAGTTTACTTACTTTTTTCCCATCTATCTCATTTTCATTTGACTGACCCTAATATTTTGAGTTGTGAATAACCAAACTTATCATTTTTGGTAACTTATTGCCTTTTCAGTCCACATTAAGTTGAGCTTGTGGGACTGTACTTTATAATTGTATTGTTCTTATATTACTAATATTTTTAACATAAAATAATCAAAACACATTATTCAAGTTTATTGCCAAGATACAAACTTATCTGTGAACATTTTTGTGTTTCCATTAAAACTAAAAATAAGCAGCACATACACCAAATTATGAATTTTATGGATTACATTTGAGATTTGAAAAATTTTATTCGGATAATACTTTAATTTTTTTTTTGCCTATTTAAAGCAATTATCTCATTTGTAATTTGAAAATGAATAAATTTTATAGTTATTTATCACTCTGTTTAAGTGATGTAGATTGACAAATTAATCATGAATGAACAGAGAATTAACAACATTTTAGATATTTAAACTACATATCATTCTTATATAGTTCAGTAACTGTCTGTAATTTTTTATTTATAAACAAGACATATGTTACTGATAAGCAGTTTTAAAATATTTCAAACTTGTTTATTATTACACTATATTATCATCTATTGTAATGTATAAAAAAAAAATTCTAAATATTCACTAAACTTACATATGTCTGCTCATTTCAGTAAAGAATGTAATGAGATTCAAAATTTTGTAATAATAATTTTAACTGCTGCACAAATCAATTAAATCCTTTTTTTAAATGTAATTTTATAATTGGAATGTTAGAGATTTAATAAGATAGAAATTACATAGAATAATACACTAGAATACGTAACCTGGAGTGAATTAGATCAAAGGAAGAAATGGACCGTGCTTTTAGAGTTTTTATTTATTTCCTTCCTTCCTACATTTCATTGTTTCCTTGAAGTTTCTTCAATTAAGCAAAAGTAGAGAGATTTTGGACTCCTATTATGTGTAGTAAGTCTAATATGGAGGTAGACAACAACCAAAAAATGGTTTTATTTTTCGTACTGCATTATTTATAGGATGATTTAACGGAGATCATTATTAGAATTATAAAAATTTATATACAACAGNTCTTTGATGCATGAAGAGAATTTATTTTTATTTTTGATGATTATATAGTTTATATGGCATAACATCATTGTTACTCATCAGAGATCCTCCATCAAACACTAAATAAGCTAACACTACAAAGTTATGAGACTCCTTGATAGCACATTTGTATTTAATTTTTATTGAAGTTTAATGAATAAAATATTATCTGTGTTCTGCTCATTAAGCATTGTCTAGTCATAGTACATTTTCATATTGTTAAAATCGTGTTTGTTGTTCTGGCAAATTAGTATACATAAATGATTTTGGATATTATGTGTTGCCTAAAAATTGACACCTATCTTGAAATCAAACAGCTAGCATTGGCAGAAAAAATTACTTATATCATAATTATATACACTAAGTGGCCAAAAACTTAGACACACCCTGTAATAACGAGTTGGTCCACCTTTCGCTCTGATCACACTGATATTCTTCTTGGCATGGACTCAACAAGTTGTTGATACCATTGCTGAGGAATGTTGGCCCATGCTGACATAATGGCAGCTCTAAGTTGGGTCAGATTGGATGGTGGAGTTTCCAGGCTTTGAAGTGATCTTTCGACTTTGTCCCACAAATGTTCCATAGGATTGAGGTCCAGGGACTGAGCTGGCCATGGAAGCAGGTTAACCTTCCCCACACCATAATTCCAGCCTAAAGAGTTGTCATTTGGCAGGAGGGGCCCATGAATTCATGCTGTTTTCACCATATTCTGATCCTGCCATCTGCATGATGGAGCAGGAAACAAGATTCATCAGACCAGGCTACTTTTTTTTCAGTCCTCACGTGACCAATTTCATCATTCCTGGACCCAAAACAGGAACCTTTTCCTATTTTTCTGTGATACCAAAGGCACTCTTGATGGTCTCCTGCTGCTAAAGCTTATTCTTTGCAAAGTCTGTCTTGTTGTGCATTGGGATATGCTTTGTAATGCACCTGCATTGAATTCAACTGTAATTTGTCATGTTGTTGCCCTTCTGTTGCTGAGGACTATGTGTGCTAATCGCCTTTCACCTCTCTTGTTCACCAGCCTTTTTCGACCAGAATTGTCCTTATCACTTGAAGTTTTTTTCTCAACTGTCACATTCTTAAACACCCAAGATCCTGTTGGGTGAGAAAAATCTGAAAGAGTCATTATTTCAGAGATGGTCGCACCAGCTCTTCTTCCACCGACAACTATCCCTTGTTCAAAACCACTTAAATCTTTCTTCTTACCCATTTTGCCATTAACTTCCATGATAACTATCTCATCCGAAGTTGAATGTTCCTTATGTAACCAACTCTGCATTGTTACATCACTACGTCACTTTCGGACTGGTTTACTTTTAAATAAGTGGTGTGTCTAATTTTTTGGCCACTCAATATATATGTATATTGCTATTTATTCAATATGGATCATTTAAAACAAGAAGAAAAGAACCAAAGAATCAATAACAGGTATTTTTTTAGAAAAGATTATGTATTTAAGTACTATTTCACAAATATATCAATTACCTCTGTTGATTTTAAAGTTTACAGTTGAAGATATTAATTGAAATTGAATGAAAATTACAATATGTATGAATTATTATTTATTTCTAGAAATTATATGCAGTGTGTGATCTGGCTCTAGGACTTGTAATATCAAAAACTACAAATTTTGTTTTAAAAGATTTTCCTGTTGAACCATCTTTGCCATCAAAATTATTTACAAGTTTGGATAAAGTAAGTTATTTTTTTATAAATATATAATTAAAGTATAATAATAGATTTCATATTCCTGTTTGATCTTTATTTTGTTAAAATAAGTGAAGCAAATACACAAGTTATGAATATCACAAGTAGTGATATTCATAACAAGAAAGATAAAATTATTTGAATGATGTATAAAGAGTACAGTATATACTGTGTGTATTTCATTTGAAAAAATAAAATATATTTAATTATAGAATGTGAACCAATGCCTTTTGCATTATTCCATGATTCAGCCAGTTGCACATCCAGGAACTATGTGATAAGCCAAAATATTCATCATGTTAATTTAATAAAATAGCAAATTAAATTTAATTCAGTTAAGTTTTAGACTCTACTTGCACAAAACAAAATTTTTTAAAAAGTAATAATAATAATAATAATTGAATCAGACTACTTTTATAAATTTTGTTAATATACTTACAAAAACTATAATTTATCACATTTTTACTTAATTTTATAAAAAGAAGTTAATTTATTAGTGATTTTATAATTTTTTAAAACTAAATAGCTCAATGGTAATCAATAAGAACCATTCTTACTCCTCTGGTGTTTTGAGAAATGTGAAATAATTTTATAACTTTGTATTCAATTACATAAAGCAATTAATGCAAGCCATAGTAAAAAGAACTGTATATAATGCAATGAAAACAAGCACATTCAGACATGGACTGTGGTGTGGACAAACTACTTAATATGTTTTATATTTTACATCAACATAATAAAAGAAAGATAAATAAATAAATAAAATAAAATCTTAAAAAATTTTTATATAATAAATGTAAATAAAACTAGAGATATAGAAGAATTTAATGAAATAAGACAAATATCTTCAAATATTTTGAAAAAGTTATATATTATTAGAATAAATATAAAAACAAGAATTATTAATGGAAATATTCAAATAGTTTTTGTTTTTTATTGATACTTAAATGTTTTTAATAATTTTTGTTTGCAGCATCTAACCTGTACATTACATTTTTTCCACCTTTATTTAATTTTATCTTTAATATTAAATTTAAAATATTTATAAAAACATTTGAAAGAACAATATAAGAAAGATAAAGTTAGAATATATTTCATGAACTTTTGAATTGAATACATTTTATTGTAAATTTAATGTTTCTGAAGTGACTAACAATTTATTTGCTGTTGACAGTTATTTTTTAAATTTTTAGATTAAATAAAATATATTATTATTTTTTCCTTAAGAGTTACAGTAATGTTAAGACTTACTTGCCTCAAGAGCTTGCATTTACACCACCTAAGGTGAGAATAATTTATGTTTAATATTTAATTAATATAAATAAAATGAACTAAAATGTATTATTAAAATTTACTGTAAATATTAGTGATGTAACGAATATTCGGTTACTATTCGGTATTCGGCCTATTCGGCCGAATAACGAATATCTAATCACTATTCGGCCGAATACCAAAAAATAGGAGTAATAAATAACAAAAACACAGTAAATTAATCGTTTTGGTATTTAGATTTAATGTTATTGAGTTAGTGTTGTTTGTTTATATTTATTTATAACTTGTAACATGCACAAAATAAAAAAGAAAATAATATTAGTTGCATGTATTCACAATTTATAATTACAAAGATCAGAACACGTATACGTCTATCGTTGGAGAATCCTCGCACATCTGAGGATCCGACCCTGCCTATCCTTTTTAAGCGCTCGTCTTTGCTCTTTTCTTTCTCTTTCCTCTATCGCTTTAATCCACGTATGCCTGTGCATACATCATAGTACGCGCTCACGATACTTTCAATTCGTCACTTTTCCGTCGTAGCGTTTCCATTTTACAATTACATGACTCAGTCTGGTGATAACGGAGGAGAGACAGACAGGATGTCGATGTAAGTCACAGTTATGATTTCACAGATTCGAGACAGCCCAATAGCCCGAACGGCCCCAGGCTTTCGCCCGTGCACGCTAAGTGACTTTCATTACAAGCATTTAGCTTTCCGAAGTCTATGACAACGATTGTTTGGCATTGACGGCTGTGAATTTCGTGCCAATAAGCTGCCTCGACTTGTTCGATTATGTTATCGACTCAATTTCATATTTATTTTCACTTTGCGGTCCTTCTCTGTTCTTTTTTCGTTATTTACACTTGTAGGTCATTTCATCGTTATCCACATTTGATATCATTATTTGTCATATACTTCCATGACGCTCTTGTCTGTCTGCTACAGCTGCCAAGAATTAATGCGATTGGCGAAGCGTAGTGACAGCGGGCCAATAGAGAGCAGGATCCTTGCCATAATGCGGTTTGTGCGCCAATTTTCGTACGTGCGTTAATCAAGCCGAATAGTTTGGCCGAATATTCAGCTATTCGGCCACGCTCTTGGCAGAATATTCGGCCTGAGGCTGAATATACTATTCGTTACAACACTAGTAAATATGTTAATGTAAAAAGTTTAAAGTTTTTATTTATTAATTTTTTTAAGTAGATAAATTATATTAATGAGAAAGAATTAAAAAATACTATAATTCTAATTGTTATTCATTTTAAATAGTTGCATTATTATTACTATTATTATGTTGGGTTTAGTGGGTTATACTCGGTTCACACTGATGCCAGACCAGAGTCAAGGCATAGCAACTAAAACAAAACTAAAATTAAATAAGTGTGTCAGTGTCTATATTCAGGAATTTCCTAATAATATGGCATGTATTCAATATAGTGGCCTTCTGAAGTGTGATGTATGTATTTCTATTCAATTGTAATGTTCCCAGGCTTTTGTGTAGTGTGTGTGGTATCACACTTGTACAGGAGAGAACGACAGGTACAAACCCTTTCCATCCTCCACAGATGCCTTATTTCCTGGGCGAGTTCTGTGTACTTGCTAATTTTTTCAGTGCATGTGTTTTGTACATTGTGAGTGTTTGGAATGGCTATGTCTATAATGTGTGTGATTTTATTGTGTTTGTCAATGAGTGTGATGTCTGGTCTGTTGTTATTTCAAAACAAATAAATATTCAAAATAAAAAGATGTAAAATAAGTGATTTTTAAAATTAATTTATGATTACATGCTTATGCAGTTAATATTTATACAATGTATTTATTTACCATAATCTTGTATGAATAACTTATGAGTTATCTGTGTTTAAGAGTTGAAAACAGATGTAGGTTAGCTTGTCATTAACTTGTCTAAACTTATATCTTAAAAATTGTGGAAAATCCATGCTGTAAACATTCATTTGCCATTATGTTTTATCCTGAAATTATCAGAGACATTTTACCCCCCCCCAATTTTACAGTGACGTACTGTCTATGGAAGCTGTGGAAGCACCTCTGCCCTAGTATTTCCTAAAATATAAATACATATTGTGCAATTATTTTCATATTTTAACATACTTTGAATTAATTAAAATTAATATTTTATTATAACTGCATTATATATCTTATTACAAATTTCTATACTATATGTGAAAAAAAATTATAAGATTGCTGTTGTATATTTGTATATGCATATTCCCAATGGAAATGCTGTAGTGTCAGAATGGGATAGCTTCCATGGCAAAAATATTTGAATCATGTAAAGCAGCCAGATTATACACATTCGTGCATGCGCTTTAAGCCATGGTCACACCATGCAATTTCCAGCCATGCAGGCAACTACAATTGTGACGGCTGTTCCCATTAACTAGTAAAACCCCCTTTGAAAACTGGCGTGACTGCAATTGCAACTAGAAACAAAAAGTTTGTTATACTTGCGCCGATTGCAAACATGCATCCAATCAGCAAATGCCTTTGTGCCACATCATACGGTGACAATATTGAAAATAGTTCATCATCTTGGCGGATAGTTAGCGGATTAATACTTTTACAGAATTGAGATTGATCGAGCTTATTCGGGCTTCACGAATATCTGTGGGATTTAAAATCTTTGATAAAATGAAGAATTAATCTTTTTGTGTATTCTCGCCAGCTCTATCAAAATAATTGCCTTTTTTCTTTATTCATTCCAGAAAAGGAACTACTTGCCATTTTAATAAGAAAAGTGGCTAAAATTCTGTAAATACTTTGAAGTAAAACGTAAAATGTCAGTAAACTCATGAAAGTAGTCAAAAACAAGCTACCGTAATTTTATTGGTTTATTATAGGGTCACATGTTTCCGAGTTGCAACATCAGCAAATAATGTGTGACCACGAGAAGACACGTGCAACACACACTTGTTACAGTTGCGGTCACCTGCACAGCTGGAAATCACATGGTGTGACCACAGCTTTACAGAGCACAAACCTCACACAGCTTAGCTCATGGATGCTACACACCAGAATATCATATAATGCTTCCAATGATTATATCCAGGGCCGGCACGGCTTCCTTATCATCAAATGTCACCATGCCAATGCAATTTTAATTCTCTCATTTTGATAAGTGTCCAATAATTTCTTTCTCTCTCTATAATGATTCTTGGAGAATTATTTAAAAGTTTCTATTTAGAAGTATATTGTTGATTTTTTTTCTCCATTTTGCTTTTTTACATTAAATAGAAACTGAGCAATTGATTCTCAAACTCGTGTTAATGGATGTTATCAACATTAAAAATTTTATTCTGTTTAAGTTTTTGTTTATTTTAGCATTTACTGTTGTTGTTGTTGTTGTTATTATTATTATTATTTGACAAATAAAATAGATTGTAATTAACTTCTTGCCCACTTATTATTTATTTAGGCCTATACTATATTGTATTATATCTGAGGACTGTGTGATAAGCCCTTAGATATAGTACAATATACTATAACACAAAATAAAATGCAACAAGAATGAAACAAAACAATAAGAATATTTTGTGATTTAATGGCCATTTTGTTCTTTTGATGCTTAATGCAGTTTTATTGCATTTCAAATATTCATTTCCCACTTTTTTTTCTCACTTATTTATAATTACATCTACAATCAAAATTTAAGAGAAATAAAGTAAAAGAAATTGGGAAGAAAAAATGTTCATGATGATAATTTCTATTTATTTTTTAATTCTATTTCTAGATTATTTTTTAATAAACATTAATGGATTTTATTTATACATTATAGAAATCAGGTATAGAAATGGAAATGTTTGGTTTAACATCAAAAGGTACAAATAGAACTGCAATATTACATACTAAAAAGGAAGGAAAAACATTACTAAATGGAGAAACTGTAAATAAAGAATTGGCAGAAGAAGAAAATGATAGTAAAAAGTAAGTTATTTTATTTCATTTAGAGTTTGTTTAGATTATTGATGAATAAACTGATTGAAAGTAATGAACATAAATTAATGTAAAAAATGTAAGTGTATGTTCAAAATCAAACAGCATACATCTAACTATAAAATTAATATTTTGAAATAATCATATAAAATTCTAAAATTGACATAATTTATAAAATAAAATTTTACAGCCTATTCATTATAAGAGATATGTAGTAATAGAAGTATAATATCTGTTGAATGTAAGCAATTTTTTTACTTTTATTGAAAAAACATTTCAAGTATAAATACTTAATCAGTATCATATAGCAACAATCAAATAATAATTGTAAGCTTCTAGCTTATCAAAACATCTGATATAATAAGTGAGAATAACACAATGCTGATGACACAAACATTAATTTGCTCAAAAACATCCAAACAGAAATAAGAAAATTTTTCCTTTATTGCTTGGTTAGAGTGACTATGATAAGTTTTAGAATATACTTTAAATTTGAAAGTATGATTAAGGTAAAGATAAAAAATACTTTTTTTTTCCTTCTTTTTTTTTCATTTGTAAAATTTACACAAATGGTAATTTCCTGGTGACCTGACCTTTCCTTTATTATTTATTTAACTTAAAAAAAATATGTTATACATATAAAATAATGAGAGAAAGCATTATGTTCTAGAAGTGTAGAAATTTAAAATTTTTATAAACATTGATCCATCATTGAAAATTGATACCTTTTGAATATAGATATAAAAGAACATACAATACAACTGAAGATTTAATATTTATAGAGCCTTTAACAAAAAAACTTATTAAAAAATCACTAAAGAATTCAAACAACTTTATATTCTAAAGAAGTTTCTAACATTTTTTTTTTTTTTGTTAAATTAGTAAATTATAATATATATTTATTAAATTCAAAACATGTAAAATATTTTAATGTTTTGAATTTAATTAGAAAACAATCAAGTTTAAAAAGCATTGGGAAAAATTATTGTTTAATTGCAATATTATTTAAGAGAAGGTTATAAAATTAAAAATTAGTTAAATGTAATTTATAATTAACAGCAGAATAATAGTTTTAACGATAGTTCTATTAGAAAGTTTATTTGCTCTGTTCTTATGATTTCAACATTAGCAATGTTTAAGAATTAGCAAAGTAATAAGAATTATCTGATTTAAAATGTTCTACTTATCTATGTCTCAGAAGTAACATATACAAGAGCATCTCAAAGAAAAACATCTTTTAAATAACTATTAGTGTGGACATTATTATTAATGTACGAAATGTCTATCTTTGCTTTTACAAATATTGAGTTCGTTTATTAAAAAAAACAATCAGTAATTTTTTTAGAAATTATCTAAGATTTTTTAATTTTGTAATTAAGAAATACTGAATGGAATATCTTAAAGTAATATTAATACTTAACTTTAAATAAAATTGTAATAAAATAATTTAATAATGCATATGAATAATGTTTTTTAATAATGCTTGATATATTTAGTGAATTATTTAAATAATTCATTTTATTTTAAATTTTAGTGAAAAAGAAAATAAGGCAGTGAAAGAAGCCACCAAACAAACAATTAATGATGGACTTATTTCTTCAAAACAATTAGTTAAACGTTCTCCTGGACGGCCAAGAAAATTTCAGATAGCAGAGGGAACAAAGTTAAGTTCTAAATCAACTACATTGGCTAATAATTCTAGTGCTAGTACTGTTAAAAGACCACGTGGTAGACCACCAGGAAAAAAGAATTCTAACAACAAAAAAAAGGATGAAAATGACTATAAGAAAGTAGTATCAGGAGATGAAACAAAAGATCAAACTGATGATAATAATTCAGTCAAAAATCAGCTTTCTTTGCAACAAAAATTGAATTATTTGGAAGATAAAAATATCAATTCCAATAATTTTACAGATTCTAATCAAAGTTCAGTTTCTGCTTCATCCAAAAAATTGTCTCCGACAAAGAGACCACGGGGAAGACCAAAGAAGCTATTTAGCAATACCAGTGAACTTTGTAATGAAACATTATCTTCTACAACAGATGATAATAGCATTTCTCCTTTACATAATGAGAGGCCACAACGAAAGAGGAAACTGAGTAATAGTTCGAAGTTATCTTCAAATGATGATTCCTTTGAAGTTGATATAAGTAATAAGCATGAAACTACTACTACTACTACTACTTCTACACAAAAAACATCTAGTGAAAATCTTTACAATGATAATTTATCAAATTCTTCTATTTATTATGATGTAAGTCCAAAAAAATTATCTATTATTGTAGATAAAGTAGCTACAGATAGATACTGTAAATTAAATATTAAAGAACCTGAAACACATTTATGTGAAGATAGATTGAAAAATGTAAATAATTCAAATAAAAAATCTGAAAAACCTTCTCAAGAAGAATCTACATCCATTAAACCATTTCTCAGTCCTAATGGAAATAATAACAGACAGACAATTTTATCTAATTCATCATCTCCAGAAGTCAACAAGGTTTTACAAAGTACACCTATGACTAGAACTGCTAGAAAATCATTTGTTGATAAAAGATATACTTTAAAATCGACATCACAATATACAGCTGAAAATAAATCACCTAAATATAATGTAGGAAAAGGTAAAACATTGTCACCTACTATTATATCTGTTTGTGCTTCACCAGAGAAATCTCCAGTTTTACCTACTTCAAAAGTTCCATCCTCTGAGTCATTTCAGTCTAATTCAGAAGATAAATTATTAAACACTAGTAATATTAAAACTCATTTGTTTCATTGTTCACTGGAAAAACTTCGGTATATTGAACATAATGAAACTTCATTAGAAGACATATCTTTAAATAATAATAATAAATCAAAGAAGAAACTCAGTACTTCATCTAATACAACTCAAAAAGAAAATGCTTTCACAAAAAATCTTCAAACTCTAGACAATTCATTTAAAGCTTCAAGTATATTCATTATAAGAGATATGTAGTAATAGAAGTATAATATCTGTTGAATGTAAGCAATTTTTTTACTTTTATTGAAAAAACATTTCAAGTATAAATACTTAATCAGTATCATATAGCAACAATCAAATAATAATTGTAAGCTTCTAGCTTATCAAAACATCTGATATAATAAGTGAGAATAACACAATGCTGATGACACAAACATTAATTTGCTCAAAAACATCCAAACAGAAATAAGAAAATTTTTCCTTTATTGCTTGGTTAGAGTGACTATGATAAGTTTTAGAATATACTTTAAATTTGAAAGTATGATTAAGGTAAAGATAAAAAATACTTTTTTTTTCCTTCTTTTTTTTTCATTTGTAAAATTTACACAAATGGTAATTTCCTGGTGACCTGACCTTTCCTTTATTATTTATTTAACTTAAAAAAAATATGTTATACATATAAAATAATGAGAGAAAGCATTATGTTCTAGAAGTGTAGAAATTTAAAATTTTTATAAACATTGATCCATCATTGAAAATTGATACCTTTTGAATATAGATATAAAAGAACATACAATACAACTGAAGATTTAATATTTATAGAGCCTTTAACAAAAAAACTTATTAAAAAATCACTAAAGAATTCAAACAACTTTATATTCTAAAGAAGTTTCTAACATTTTTTTTTTTTTTGTTAAATTAGTAAATTATAATATATATTTATTAAATTCAAAACATGTAAAATATTTTAATGTTTTGAATTNTAAAATATTTGAGTAGCCCAAGACAGCCAAAGATTACAGCACCACAGCACTAGCGAAAATTTAAATTTGTCGACTGGAATTCTTTCGGATAAACGACGCTCTACTGTATTAACAAAATATATAAAATTATGAAATTTCAAGTGAAATCTTATTAGTGCCCAGTAATAAATAAACTTTGCAGACCACAGTTTGAGTAGTGCTGTTTTAGAATGTATTATTCATATCATTACCCAATATAATTTCATGTGTCTTAAATATGTGAAATTGTTTGAATGATGATATATATGATTAAAGTGTGTTATAAAGTAGATGACAATATAGATGATTTAGTCCCAAAACATTTAGAATAAGTCAAGAAAATATTTTTTTTTTTTGTAAAATGTATATTTTCTAATTTGATACAACTAAAAAAAAAAAAGATACGTCATCAAGTTATCTTGACTAAAGTATGCATTCTACTTGAGGAGATTAAAATAATTTAAATGTTAATTATGAAACTTTTTCAAAATTTCTAAATTGCAAAATCAATGTTTTAAACTGTTTATAAAAGAATGGTTTAAAAATAAAAGACAAAAATTATTTTAATATTAATAATAATATACAGTGGTATCTCGTACTTTGAACACTTTAAAATTTGAATCAGAAGTCTATCATGGGTGACCAATAAATGCAATTTTTATTTTATTATATACATATTTTGTGTATTTTATTTATTGATTTCGTGTTTTAATTTATTAGCAAAAATAACACAAATTATGTGTATTTACTGGTCTGATCTGGAATGAATCAAATTTGAAGTACTAGGCACCACTGTAATAATAATCAAACTCTGATTTTGATTAGTGTGTTCAAGTAAATATCTATTAATGTCTACTAAAACAAATACTTTTGCCTATTTTCAAGTTAAAATCTTCCTTTATTCTTTTACAGTATCACTGAAAATGTTTAACATTTTGTAACTATTATCATTATCACTTTAAATGTATAATTTTATTTTGGATCTAAGATAGCTTATACAAGAAAGTATTTCAGATGTCAACTAGAAATTTATAGTTTATTTCCAAATACACTCATCTTAATCAGATTCTCTTAAGTTAATTATTGAAAATAAGAAATTCAATATGGTATAGATATATTTATTGCAAATAATTTTATTCCTTTGTTTTAATTTATGAAACAATTTTATATTTTTACATGCTAAATTCTGACTGAGGATTTTATTTACTGGATTACATATATAGTATTTTTCAACATTTTTTAAGTTTTAAATTAACAAATCTATTAAAATTAAGTGGCAAAACAATAAGTCATTAGTTAATTTGTATTTCTTTGCTTATTATTATAGGTCTACAATTTTTTTCAAATTGTAGACCTATAAATTTCCACTGTCGTCTGTCTGTCTGTCTTCGATCTTGAGAATGGAGTTAGATAGATGAAAGTCAACCAGATATGGAAAGTTTGGGGGCAGGAGGCCCTGATTAACTATATACAAACTTCCAATTTGCGTCAAAAGTTACATTATTTCAATTAAAAAATTTTCCCTGAAAGGAGTTAGACAGATGACCAGCACAACTCTATTGCTAGCAGGAAAGTATGATGTACAGGGGTAAGACAATACTAATGTGATGTGGAGAGCATGTATTTTAAATTAAATAAATTAAAAATCAACCATGCATTGTGATGATATCATAATAAATAATTGCTCATTTCTTATATGTTGCTTATTTATTATTCAAAACTGTTATAGTATAACAAAATAAAATTGAATTTTTTACTGATTTTTAGAGTACAACATTTGTGTGTATATAAATGTTTAAGTGTAACAGTAAGGAAGTAGTTTTCAGTCAGAGTGTAATGACAACATTTTAAGGATGCTGCAAAGTGGATTGATAGAAAAGAAATACAACTCTTTGTCAAGGAGTGCCATCTGGGAAGAATTTTTTATAAGAGACTGGCTCTGTTTATGTATTACACACACAAAGAAAACCCAGAAAACTGTGTGACAGGAACCTGTGTCCAACTACAGTTCAGTGATTTATTGACCATTGGTGAACCCAGGTGCAGCATAATATAATGCTGAACAATGCCTTAACACTACTCAAGCATCGACACAGAAACCTTTATAATGCAGCCTTTTAATTCAATTTTCTAACATTTTCAGCTATTTTGAAAGGCCTTGTCAGGAACATAAAAATCGAATGACACTTCTTACATACATTACTAAAAATACTAAATTGCAGTAACTTTACATTGATAAAAAAAAATAGGCGTGCCACTATTAGGAAAAGTTTGCTTCTATTTCCTTACTGCAGTGTTTTTCAAACAACTATCAGTGGGAATACATTATAGAAATAACTCAGCCAAATTTTTAAATTTTTGGTTTTTACAGTCCTGAGATATAATGCAAAATAGGTGTATGTACACACAAAATATACATAATATATATATATATATATAAGTAT
>NW_019385202.1:285362-339858 GCF_000671375.1 Centruroides sculpturatus
ATTAATATTAATATATATATATATATATATATATATATTTATTTATTTATTTTATTGGAGGCAGTTTATTAAAAGTTCTAACACTAGAACAGTTAGAATAAATAAATAATATCATTTGTTTTAGAGACTTAAATGAGTAATGTCAACCTCAGCATTTTTTTTTTTCTGTTAAAGTGACACATCTTTCTGTCACTTCAGTGATAGAAAGGGACCTTAAACTATTAGTTTAAGGTTAAGACAATTAAAGAAACTTTCTGTCCATTAAAAGTGGCAGAAAAATTGAATAAGATATTAAATAAATTGTCAGCTTTATCCATTGTAGAAATAACTTTAAGCAATAAGGTGGATGCTATACTGAATCATATAGATTATTCAAAATCATACATCTTGTAAGAGCTTTTATCATCATTTTTGATTTGATGTTGACAATGTTGTGTCAATAAAAAATTGCTAAATCATTTTAACTTTTATGTATAAAATGAAAGAAGAGCAGATTTTGATTAAAATAATATATCAAGTCCTTATTAACATTACTTCATTATAGCATTGTTGGTGAAGATAAAGTACATTTGCAATTATTTATGATTATTATTGTTGAAATTTCTTTATAAATAGTAAAATTGACTTTATGAGATGGAAAACACTAGGGTTTCTCATTTCCTGGTCTTCTGTTCGTCCCGGGATTCCGGAGAAAAAATGAACTGTTTCCCAGGATCTCAGGATATAATTAATTATTTTTAAGATATAAAATATATCTTAAAATCGAATGAATAATTATCTTTCATTTTTAAGTAACTTAATATGTCCTGCAACCTCCAAAATAATAAATAGTATTAATAATGCTATGTAAAATATGTATAAAAAATTGCTTTTGAATTACATAGACATTTTCACACAGAAAAAATTTATTAAAGTTTGTTGGAAACTGCTGACAACAACAACAAAAAAAAATGCCTTTGAATTGAGTTGAAAATTTAAAGAAAAAATGAACTTAGATCAAATTTCTAAGTTAGAAGGTAATTTTTGTTTTATAAATAAAACATAATACAAAATATTATTGTAAATTTTTATAATAAGATTTTAAAAAGCAAACATGGTCAATACTCCAATCATTCAATTTGATTCTTATTTTACCAAAGAAAAGTCCTGCTATTGAGAATGCCCTTTCCAAATCAATTGATGTGGGTGGAATCGTCTTTAATGTATTTAAGAGAAGACAGATGTTATGTGTTTTTCACCTGTAGCCTAGAAGGTTTCTAGTTTGTTTTTGAGGTGCATTACAGTACTTCTTTTGCAGTCTAGTATTCTTGATTTGTCTACTTCGGCTGCTTTAATAATGGCATCAAGCTTCATACTTGTTTGAATCCTTGCCCAATTTGCACAACCTGGCATAATGCAGTTATTGAAGTTACTGGGCATGGTTAAAAATTAAGATAGCATAAGCACAATTATTCCAGATATTACAAGTAAAGAATTTTCAGAGTCCTGTCACAAATAGGCTACATATTGATTATTGACGATCTGTGACATGCCATAATCAAAAATTTAAAAAAACTAATAAGCAAGCTCAAAATTAATAAATACAAATGTGTTCTGAAGGTTTGAGTTAATTATACTTTCTATTTGCAAAATTTCCTCAAATTTAACACAAAATAAGAAAAAAGTGAATTTTTAAGAAATTTGCAGGATTTCCTGGGATGAGAAAAATTTCCTGCATTAAAAAACAGCCGGGATGCCGTTAGAGAAACCCTAGAAAACAACCCAAATGCTGAGGTTGCAAACACAATCCAATAAGAATAATAACAACATAATTCTCTTCTTGAAATATAATTAAATATAATTTTCATCTTGTAAATTTTTGTCCGAATGGCAATTATTTAGTTTCTGAAGACAAAGTCTGTCCAAAAAGGAACCACCATTTAAATAAATGGTGGTTCCTTTTTGGACAGACTTTGTCTTCAGAAACTAAATCATTTTCATCTTTTTTTTCAAATTACATGAATGTGAGTTTACGTTTATCCACATTAACAACAAGACATCATTTAATGTTGAAATAAACAAACTGGCCCTGTTTTTATTTATCAATTTTAAATTTATACATCACCTGTATAGTTTGTTGGAATTGCCAATTGTTTGTTTCTGAATTTCCCAGGGTTAATTACAGATTACAGTTTTGCTTTGAAAACATTTATTTTTTATTACTCATCTTTACACAGCACCAGTAATAAGGATTAAGCCTCCTTCCATATACCATTTACCACCACCATCATTGTGGTGAATAAGTATGTGGAGGAATGAGGAATTTAATTATTGCAGGCTCAAAATAATATGATGTTGATTTTCATTTTTTCATATTACATTGATACAACATGGCTGATGCAAGTAATGTCATTTAATATTGCAGAGTAAGATTACAGTTGTCACTATCAACTCTATATATAAATTGTGTTCTTTTATGGCAATGGTTTATTTTTGATTTGATGTTGATTATTAGTTTTGGTACATCCTTATATACTGAGAAAAAAGAATTAGAATCCAAAGAATTTGCAAGGAATTCTTCTACAGTATAATGTGTAATAGGAAGAAATTCTGCAAATATATAATTACCAATTTTTACATTAAGCATAAAGAATGAAATAATCATTTAACTTGGAGTTATATTTAATACAATATTAAATCAATTTACTAACAAAGTATTTGGAATATTGGGAATGACAGAGTCCAAAAACCATCTCTGTATGCTTCATGTAGCAGGTGCAAAGATTCAGTGTCAGTTTTCTTCAATTTCACCAAAAAAGTTTAGGTTGATATGCAGCTCCTCTTTCAAGCTGACCATTTTTCAACATGCGATAACAACACATCTACTCACAGCAGGGCTGTGGAGTCGAAGTCGGACTCGTGGAGTTTTGATGTTTTAGCCGGAGTCGGAGTCGTCAAAAAATCCGCCAACTCCGACTCCTTTTTACTTACCAACTTGTTATGTATATAAAATGGAAAAGTATTGGAATTGTGTCAAATTTGACCCTCCAAGTTTTTTTTTAATCTACACATTTGGAGACCTCCCAAACCCCTCAAAAAAGTCAATAAAGGGGAAAAATTCATGCACGCGTGTGTATTGGCGTCTAATTTGTTTAATTTCGTTATTTTCTGTTCTGAGATATTAAACATCTCAGAACGGGTAAAGTTTAAGAAACGAAATGTGGCACTGTAGCTTGCGTATAAAGGGGCATTAATACTATTAAATTTTGGTTCTTAATTAAAGGTCGACAGGGTGAAGACATAAAAGTGGTCATGTGTCATATCTCTTAATGAATATTTTACTCGTTATTAGCGTTCAAAATTTAAAAAAATAAAATAAAACTCGTCTTTACCCTCAAAGTAAGCTTTTTTGCCATTTTATAATAGTACAGTAAAACCCGTTAAGATGTTCTCGCCTAAGATGTTAGAATGTATATGGGGACACGATTTAGTTCAACCACTTTGACGCTTAATAACTAACTCCTGTGTTAAACCATCTGACTCCGATTCTGACCACTCTGACCACAGAAATTATTAGGCTTCAAACAGGGTGAACAAAATCATGCCCCCCACACACAGTCTAACATCCACACATATAGAAAAAACCTCGAATCTTTTGCATATCTCGAAATTTCAAGGTGTCCCGAGTCCAAAAATGTAAAAATTTGGGAGGGGTCATTTTTTGACCGAGCGCTACACTTTTCCTCTGTTATATATAACAGCCGGAAAAGTAAAAATTATCAAATACATATTTATATATTACTTAGAGAAGTCTTTTATCTTTGGAATAAAAAGTTTCTATGCTCTATCTTTATTACAACTCTATTTATTGAATATTTTATTCTGAGGTCACGTGATGACATCAGAATTTCCGGATCTCTTTCGGTAACAAGTCTGCCCCGAGTCGGAGTCGGAGTTGGTAGATTTTTATGTGACTCCACAGCCCTGACTCACAGCAATCTAATAGCAGTAGCAAGTTCAGACTTGCTGTGGTTGTTCTAACTTGTTCATGGTCGTTTACCCACCCACTCACTTTGCTTCATGTGTGACCATTGTAAAGCGCACAAAGTTTTTATCTGTTTGGACTGGTCATAGGATTTTAAGCATAGATTGGCTAATATAGGTATTGACTGATTTTATTTTAGCAAATAAGGTTTTTTGTTACTTTTCAGTGTCCATAAATTTTGCCACAAAAACTTTTCAATTATAAGTTTATAGGATAATTTGTAAATTATCAGTTGTTAAACTTCTTGTAAACTCGGGTAATAGTTTTTATGTTGATTGACTTTTCTTAAACAAATAAACTTCAGCTCTGAATTGTGGGGTAAGACTTTACTCGTGAAAGCCACACCTTTTTTGCTGCTTTGTCATCAATGTCATAATGTAAAAATAAGCTATAAAATCATTATTTTCTTTGTTTTTCAGCTTTAATTATTAGAAATAAAATAGATATATTTAATTATTTTATAAAATTTTTATTATGCTTTTAAACTTAACAGTCATAAACTGTGATATATATCTGATAGAAAAAACAGATAGAATATAGCATGATTTTTAGCAAGATATAATGTGAAAAAATTATACAAAAATCAAAAATTTCTCAGCACTATGTTGAGTGTTTCTGATTTTTATCTCTGCAGCTAAGGGGTTTCTAAATCTATATAATAAATAAAAATTAACAAACTAATAGAATAATATACTATATAAAATAAGCAAAGTAAATTAGAATGTACGACTTCAAGAAACAAGGAAAACATTCTATGCAGGATGAGAAATGAAAACAAAATGGTAAATATTTTTGAAAAATTCTTTGACTTTTTCACCAGTCCTTCCACCAGTCAACACATTCTTCTTAGAAATATCACAATGGAAATGTTCAAGAATTTTTAAAAGCCAATGTATCAGCATGTTAGGCATTTTAGCAGTAAATTAGAATGCCAATATATTGGCGTGATGGGTGTTTAAAATGCAATCTTGATTTACAAAACAAAAATTTGCTAGGAAGGAAGGAGGCTATTCCTCATTGCACTTTTTTTCCAGCTATTTACTCTAACATTTGCCAGAGGTGGCTTTTCATGCATTAGTGAGATCTCCTAATTGAAAAGACTGGGATCACTGATTTTATACAAACATGACACAAATTGTATATCAATAGATTGTAATCAGTCAAAATATAACTCAATCTTTTTTTTAATTCAATTCACTTAAAAAATATGTAAAACCTGTTCTTATTATCTTACAAATTAACTATATAATTCAGTTTGCAACAGTACAATTTAAAACCCTTAGAATCTTTGCTATATAACCATATTGCTTTCTTTACTCTTTCAATCATGTCTACTGGAAGCTCAAACAAATTGCATGGTTCAAGTAAAACCAGTGCTGATGCTTTAGAGCAGGGCTTCTTAAACTTTTTTTTATTTACGACCCCATTTATGATTATGATTTTTGTCGTGACCCAAAAAATATAAAATAAAGATATTGTATATACAAATTTGCAAAAACAATAATGGTTCATTCTTGTGTTACACAGTTCATTCTTGTGTTACAATGGAACAGAGACAACTAAATACACTGAAAAGTGCAACACTACACTAGTTCACACTACAGTGTTGAATTGTTGTCTCGCTGCACCAGAAGTGACACAAAGCGCAACTCACGAAACCTATGACACAAAGCGTGCCATTTTCAAACTCTCACAAATTATTTTTCATATTTTGCATTAAAATCTCGCGACCCATAGTTTAAGAAGCCTTGCTTTAGAGAAATGAAATAGGCCAATCCTTTGTGAAAAAATTACCAAAACATTAATATTTGCTAAGCTTTTAATAACAAAAATTGAATAAATCATATCTTTATTTAATCATCAAATGTTTTATCAATTTGCCTTTTTTTTTATTATTAATATTTATTTGTACAGATCATTTTGCATATGGCCCAGGTGTTGTGCAGTATTCAGTTGATGCTTTGAAAGTTGTAAAAAGCTTGAGAGCCCTTTTTAGTAAGGCATAGTGATGGTAACTTTGTCAAAAATTCGTCATCAATCCCTTCACCAAGTAAATACACTGGTCCCTGTTACTATGCATTCTTACATCCTAGCTAAGATTCATGAAATGGGCTATGTGTAACTAAGTTTTATAAGACACAAATTAAAATAGGATAAATTAAAAGACACATCACTCACTTTTGGCTACTTTTTCCACAAATAATTAAATATACTTTGGAAGAGAAGATTGGACTGGAGGCTTTGATAGCATAACTGGCAATGCATTCGCATAGTATGTAGGATTTGTGGATTCAAGTCCCACTCTGGGCCTATTCTTTTCTTCCAAAATATTGTAAATTATTTAATTTAATTATAATCATTAAATTTAATAAGAGATAGTGCTTAATGCCTCCTCAGGACACGTTTTTGGCTATAAGGGGAAAACCATGAGACTAAAGGACAAGAATGTGAGACCATGACATTTACTCTAGTACCATGGATCTCATGCCTAAACCATGGCACTTGTCTGGTCTGATATGAATTAAGCTTAAAATAAATAGAAAATAATTTTAATGTCTTAAATTTTTTCCAGTTTATTTTGACACTTAATAAGTGTTAAAGTAAACTGGAAAAATAATGTGTAAAAATAATANCCTTATCATCAAGAAAGACTCTAGCCTTAGTCTATTTGTATCATGGTACATAGCATAACCTGGAACTGCTCTGTCCAGACAATATAATTTCCATATGTAAATTAATTGAATTTTCTCAAAGTGTGTTAACAAATCAAATCACCACACTGGAAGAACATAGTATATTGAGTTTAATACAATTGTGACTGCAGGGTCTGTACCATGTTAAGAAGCCATGTCAGGACTGACACCACTTAATATTGTAATGAAATTATTCTTGATTTGGTTAACAAAAAGGCAGAAAACATGCTGTTGTGTGAAAACAAATTTTAAAAAACTGCAGTCAAGCTAGGGTTATTATTTTAAATGTATGTAATTATTTTTTATATCAAAATTCAGTTTATAGCAATCAAAACAGCAATGAGTTTATAGCTTATTGATGGCTAGATTTGTTTGCTTATGCATGTTTTTCTTCTTAAGTACTATGAAGTTGCAATATGACAATCAATTGAGATTTTAAGTATTGTTTTGAAAAGTATGTTGAGTGTCAACAAATGTAATGGTTTTAATAAATGCAGACCATACAAGAACAACTGTTTTTTAACAACATAATTTCCTGCTTTTTATCCACAGCAGTGTATAATTTACAAATGCAAAATTTTTTTGTTGACAAAAAGCTTATATTTATGTAATTTGTGCAAGGTTGCATATCATTAAAAAATTTTTTTGGATATAATCAGTTGCATTTGCTAATGGCAAAGTATAATGATTAAATGTCAAATGCAATATTGTAATGGACAATAAATATATACTATATAACAATAACTTAAGTTGTTACATAGTATTAACTACAAGTTTATTAATTACTTGGCTCGGATGTCACGCCAACAGTTAACTCAATCAAAAACTTCATCAAAAACTTCAGATTATGAGGCATTAAATAGAATTAAAAGAAATATTATAATCTTGCAAGTGCTTTCAACGTAAATATGTACGTCGTCTTCAGACAATTCAAAATCAGATAGAGAATTCAAACAGAACATTTAAATTTAAACATTAACGATATTATCCGTTTTTAAATCTTATTTGTAATAGTTAATTCCAAAAACAGCTAATATCGTTAATGTTTAAATTTTAATGTTCTGTTCGAATTCTCTATTCAATTTTGAATTGCCTGAAGACGACGTACATATTTACGTTAAAAGCGCTTGCAAGATTAAAATATTTCTTTTAATTCTATTTAACGCCTCATAATCTGAAGTTCTACAAGTTTATGTTAACCTACAACTTGGATTTGTCCATTGCAGTCCAAACATAAAAAAACAAAGCTAACTTTCTATGAATCTACTTGGAGACACTTTGAATATACAGAGAAAAATCTTATTATACTTTATCAAGTACAGTAATACCCCGAACTTACGCGATAGGTGGGACCGAGCGATAACCACGTAAATCAGGGTATAATTTCACAATTTGTGTAAAATCCAAATCGGATGTATGTAAGCTAATAAATGTTCTCATTAATCTTATCTCGTCTTTCGATTAGTTCATGGTTGCAAGAAATCACCACTTAGAGTCTCTCAAGTCTCTGTAGATATAACAAACACAGAAATAAATAACACAAAATAAATTGTAGCTATGTGTCAATTTTGCGAAACACGTCCGAACATGTAAGCTGAACAATAGTATGGGGGGGAGTGAGTAATCAAGAGTTGTGTGGCGCTCAAACAAAAGACAAATCGATGAGATTTGAAAATCGTGTAACTCTGGGTTTGCGTAAGTCGAGGTATTACTGTACATGCAAACCAGGAAATTCACCAATGAGTTACTGTACATTCAGTAGTTCTGTGTGTTCAAATGCCAAAAGCTAAAAAAAAAATGATCTGCTGAATCAGATTTAGTGACACTAGGAGTTGGTTAACCTATTAACCTAGCCATTCACCATCTGCAAAAGCATTACTTCATGTACAGTATATCACTTCCATGTATAACAAAATCCTAATGTAAATATTAAAAAGAACTGAAAATATTTATTATTCTATCTTTTATAATTTTGAGTTGAATAATTTAAATAAATTATACATAGGTATATATCAAGAGTAATTAAATTACATTTTAAAGCATTTTAATTATTTATGCATTATAAAGAGAAGTTAATAATTATTTTTCTTTTTTAGAACACGGACAAATAAACGACCAGATCCAATATCACCTAATCCAAAATCATATTCTCATAATTTACCAATTAGACAATCTGAACGTCTTTCAGCAGCTGCAAAGTAAGTTGTTTTATTGATGATAATTTTACAGACAGTTATTTTTATCAAGATTTCAAGATTTTTAGTACAAGACATTTCAATGATATAGAAATTTATTGTTCAGTAGTAATGTGGTGTTAAACTGTTGTAACACAAATTAATAATTATACTTCCATAGCAGAATTTATAAATTGTAAAAGAGTGATATATAAAATAAAGAAATGATAGTTTAATTTTTTTGAATACTGCTAATTTTGAAATAAAAATGAATTTATTTGAAAAATGAAATATTTTAAATTCTATTTATTGGGATTTAAAAGTTTTGAAAATAATCATTATTATTTAATAATTTTTTTTTCAACAGAGCATCAAGGAAGAGGAAAATGAGAAAATCTAGAGATGATGATTTGATATTTCAAAAAGTACGATCACCTTTGTTATCATCTAATAGGCAAACTGGAAATCAAAGATATAAGTAAGCATCAAAAAATAAAGTAATAATTAGTTGTTTAAACTGAATAAGTAAATAATAATACTAGTTTGTTTATATGTGTATACAATTAACCAGAAATAAAAGAAAAGGAAAATCAAATCATTTATTAGTGTATTTAGGAATTAATCCTGTTACAAGGGGAACTCTAAATAGAGTCACAAAAAACATAAAGAAATCTATAAATTAGAATTTGACTATGAAAATAAATAAAAACTTTCCCTGTTTTATAAAGGATGGCTATCAACCTCCAAACAGACCAATCATTGGTTTCTTTGCTAATCTTCTTGCAGATTAGTATATTTTGTAAAGAAATTAGTCCTACTATCATAATAGGATCCATTTGAAATAGAGCCCTGTTAAATTACTCCTTTTATTTACATTATTTACAATTTGGAATTTATACAAAATTCCAAATTGTGTATTCTAAGCTTTTCACTGCTCCAATATGAACAAATCAGATGATAAACTGAAAATTGACATAATTTACACAAACTGTTTGATATCCAAATAATTCCTATGCACTAATACATAAAAACAGTTTAATCTTAAATGCATGTAAAACCTCTTATCTTGTATGGAATTTATAAAACTGCTTGATGGAGGAAAATTCAAATTATTTAATACCATGGATGATATTTTGAATTTGATCATTTGTTCCTTTCTTAGTCCAATACACTATTAAATATGTTTTCTACTAAAATAGCAAATCCGTAATTTCAGTCATCTTACGAAATGTCAAATAAAACATGTGAAATCCCAAATCTAGCTAATTACAAACTAAATTTGTTAAACCAATTATTATGATAATTCCTTTTTACCTTATATATTCTTTTAAGCTCATCTAAAGTAGAATTAATTACAGTGTTATTAGTGTAAGTAATTCTTTTATAAATTTTATGATCCTTATCATCAAGAAAGACTCTAGCCTTAGTCTATTTGTATCATGGTACATAGCATAACCTGGAACTGCTCTGTCCAGACAATATAATTTCCATATGTAAATTAATTGAATTTTCTCAAAGTGTGTTAACAAATCAAATCACCACACTGGAAGAACATAGTATATTGAGTTTAATACAATTGTGACTGCAGGGTCTGTACCATGTTAAGAAGCCATGTCAGGACTGACACCACTTCACCTGTAGGGGGAAAGAAATTTCAATGGTCATTAGATGTTGGTTTCATGCACAAGTGATCACGTTTGTAGACAGTTGGATTCAGTATGGAGGAGGTCTGAGAGACAATGTACCCAAAAGAAGAGCGCTCAACTACAGATATAACTAACCAAATACCTGTTTATTTACATATAGATATTTATACTTGTATACATATAGGATTTCAATTATAGCAGTTCAAATTTATAATAGCATATCAGTAGCAACCTTAAGCAAGTCCCAAACCATAAGAAAGAGAGAGTTTGCAATCTGGTACAAGATGATAAATACTTAAAATTTCCTAAGAGGTGGATCTTTTTCTTGTGGGACTTCAAGAGGAGTGAACAATGGTATTGAAGATGTTCTGATGATTTTATAGATGATCTGGTGTTGGTAGAATATCCTTGGATGTTGGGTAGCTTGAAAGCAGATAGGTCTATGTAAATCCCTTCAAGAATAAGTTGGCTTATGTCTTAGATAATTGAATGACAGGATAAATCTTTCAAGAGTGTCAAGGCAAGCAACCAAAATATTAAAATTTGCATTTTTGTGGGATTAATTTTCATTTTTAATTGAGAAAAATAACTTTCTATCTGATTTAGCTTTCTTCATAAGCCAATTTTAGTCTGAGAAATTAGGACCACGTCATCTTCATATTGGATTGAGTGAATTATCTGAGTTTCCACTATAAATCCATCCTCCTCTCTAATAAACTGTTTATTTATGTCATGAGTCATGAAATTAAATAGGTATGGTGACAATAGATCACCCTGTAAAAGATTGTAATAAATGTCAAATAGTAGAAATATATTCTTTCCACATTTAATTATCATTGAGTAATGGCGAAAGAGAGATTTAATTGCACTTATGAAATTGACTCCTGCACCACACATTTTTAATTTGTTACTTAACACCACTGTAGATATTGAGTCAAAAGCTTTTTCCAGATTCAAAAATGAAGCATAAACTTTGCGTCTTTTCTTTGATAGATGGATTTGGACACTTGACAACAGCATAAAAATTGCTATTTCCATACCACTTCTCTTAGCAAATGCAAACTGAAAAGGAGAGTTCAAATGGTTCTCTCTTGTCAACTGTTCAAATCTGTTCGCCAATACAACTGTAAAGCTTTTCCTAAGCATTGATAAAATAGCATTGGTCTATAATTACTAGGATTTAACTTGTTCCTTGTTTATAAATCATTCGGAGGTATACCGAATTCCACAGATCCAGAAAGGTTCCACTTCATAGATATAACTAAAACTAAGAGCAAGAAGGTCCATTGCTTTATCTGAGAACAGTTTTAAAAAACTAATCGGGATCAAATCAAGACCCACTGCTGTTTTCACTCTCAAATTGCCAATAGTCTCTGCTCTATTTATTTATCTAATAGAGACTATTTTCACTCCCTGGATAGGCAGATTCAGCATCTTACCATCCACCTCTTCCAAACTCTCCAGATCAATTTCATACAAATTAATCCTCATTTCCTTGACCTCTCCATGAAAAATTCTTACAACCACGTCAAAAACAATAGAATTGTCTTCCTCCACTATATTTCTTGGGCAATATTTTTTAACGATTGACCAAAAAAAGGAACTGATTTTGCTGGATTGTAACTTTTTATTCACTGAGTTAAAATAACTTTCTTTCTTGCTTTTATTAGATTAGTATAACTTTTCTTGCAAGCAATATATTCTATCCATAGCTCTCTTGATCTGTTTTTATGAAATAGAGTTAGTGCTTTTTCTTTTAATATTTTGGCTTGGGACAAAAAAAAATTAATATTTCTATTGCATTAACTTTCTGATTATACTTCACAGGTTATTTTTCTTTATTGATCAAAAATTTCACATCAACTTGAAATAATCTGATTCTCTCTGTTCATTAATTGATGTATGGATTCAATTTTAGTTTAATGCTTAGAATTAATCTCTATTTTTTTTCAATGATAAATTATTACATTTTGATTTAATAATTAATAATAAATTTAACAATAATTTTATAATTAATGCTTTATATTATTATAATTTATTATAGAAAGATAAAAACAGAAAAGTCTACAGTGGGAAATAAGGAAATTAGTGTAATAAATAGAAAAAATTCAACTGCTTCTCTTCTAAATAAAGCCATCAGATCATCCAGTTTAACCTCAAGAATGCTGAAATCAAATGTAAGAAATTATTACAGATCTTTTACTTATATTCAATTTGACAAAATTCTTAAAAATTTAAGCATAATATGCAAAATATATACCATATTTACTTGCATATAAGACAATGTTTTTATTCATTTTTCACTGCTTCAAAAACCTAGGTTATCCTTTATATGTGAGTGAAGGATTCTTTGCATTTTTGCAATAATTTTTGTAAACTGTGTATTTGCATTTTTTATCCAGATGCTCACCCTCTGGTGTTTAAAAACAAAAGTATTTATCTAGGTTGTTTGAATTGTTCTTGTGTATTGTCAGAAGTAAAGATGAATAGCAATAGGAAAAGTGAAGTTTTGGGATTGAATTCCAAAATCACACAGGAGCCTGTTATAAGTTTAATCCATTCCCGTGTGAAAACAGATGATTATTCGGAAATCAGAATTCGGAGAAACTCAAGTGTAATTGACAGAAAGTGGATTCAACTGTTAAGAATTGGCAAAAATGGTTCCCGATTGTCCAACTTTACATGAACAAATTATGTTGTCAATTTTACAAGTTTTTTTCCTTGAAGTTTAAAATGCCAGTAATTTTTGTCGGACAATGTACGCATTTACATGCATTTGATATTTTATTTGTGATTTATTAATACAATTCTAATTTTATTTCATTTAATCTAATTTTCTTTATTTTGATCTTTAAAGTCACACCTCATCTATATACGAGATTGTCTTATACATGAGTAAATACAGTAATTTAATATAAAACTTGTGATGAAAGTGAATGATCTAAAATTCCAAATTGTAAAAAGATAAGTAACTGCATGAGATCTGATTTACAAACAATAGCATGTTTCTAATATAATAACTTAGCACTTATTTTGCTTTTAATGTTTGTTTTACGAGACAACAGTAGAAACAAACACTCTATATATGGACATCTCTGAAAGTTTTAATTCCTCTGGAAATTTTACAAATTTCACCAGTTTACTATTTTTAAAAATTTTTCATCATTTCATTTTGTTTTACAACATTGTGATCTGTTTACTCATTATTAAGGGTTGGATTATATACATTTAAAAAAAATCACAAAGCATAGAAAATTAAAGTTTTACTGTATATCTAATCAATCATTATTGAATTTCTTTCTATATTATATACATAGAAATAAATTCAATAATAATTGTTTACAAAATGTTTTTGATGACTGGGTTAACTTAGTTTCCCTTTAGACCAGTGACATAACTATAGTTATGNAATTTCTTTCTATATTATATACATAGAAATAAATTCAATAATAATTGTTTACAAAATGTTTTTGATGACTGGGTTAACTTAGTTTCCCTTTAGACCAGTGACATAACTATAGTTATGTCACTGGTATATCTAAAGTAGTAGTATATTTTTGTTTATAGCCCTAAACAAATGTGAGAACCGAGAGGGCTAGTTGTCCCCACTTACCAGTGGCTCTGTCAGAGGATGGCTTTATAGGAGGGCAAAATGAAATGAGTGGGGAGGTTAATGGGTAAGTTGACAGGTTCCCAAATAAATACACACGGTTGAACAAGAATAACACGTTTAATAAACAACTATAAAATCATACTTATCAAAGGCAAAAGTGAAGAGCTACAAAAATTCTATTCTACATCGCAACAATGATTCGTCTTTCTTATGGAATATATTAATATATCTAATTTCTATTCTCTAAGTTAAATTAAGAGACAAGAGAGAGTGTACAAATAGATATTTTAAAAAAATACCTGTAAGTTCCCGATCCGTAATATGGGTCATTGGTAAAAACATTCCTGGATCGTCACGGCAGTTGTGGCAAGGTAGCGACGGATAGGGTGGCGGTACGGGTCAGTAGATGTGGCAGTTGATGTCCACCCTGGAGGTTCAGCCTTGTGGACTGCATCCAAGCCCTCTTTATACCAACTTTGAGGGGGTGAGAACTATGACATCATTAATGATTTATACACAAACCTGTTAGTGTGTTGATGTCTGGGTCTAGCTAGTACGGACCACTGGCACAGAGAAGTTTGTTTAATTTATTGATATTGGTGTCTAGAAGATATGATTTTATAATATAAATTTCTATAGGTTTGACGGCTCTCATCCATAAATTAACATTCAGCTGATAATAATTTCTTTAAACTGGTTAACAATCTAGATATTGTTTATATCAAACATTGCGTTTGACTACGAATGAGGCGATTTATTGCTGTAACCACGTGTCACATGCAACCAAAGAGGGGATAGGAAACATCTCTTATTCCCATCTTGTTGATATTAACGTCTATGGAATTACTGTTAAACAAATGGAGGAGATTTCTTTCATTGATGTTTTAACATTCCTTTTTTTTTTTTTTTTCTTATTCGAGGAGAGCGTCTCATCATTGACCACAGAAGCCCCCCTTTTTCCCTTTACACCTAGTCACAAGGTTTATTAGAGAGGAGATACTGTTCCAAAACAAAAGGGTTTTGGACCTTCACACAAATGATGAGAAATAAGTAAATGCTCTTAAACACTAAATCTATAATTAATTAATAAGTTAATAGTACTCTGTAACATTTTTTTTCCCAACTATTATCATGAATTCCATTAAAGTTAGTTTCAGTGCAACTAGAATTTGCCTGTGATCAGTTATGTTTTGGTTCATTTTCATGTTTTATGTTTAACTGATGAGATATCCTTGCAACTTGCTGACACAATTGAAACTGTTTTTTTAGTAAAAAAAATGATTTGTGGCATACATTACAATAAAGAATTTTTCCGTCTGTTTTAAATGTCTAGGATTTGACAGCCAGATGGCCAAGGTTACCAGTTAAGATGGCAGCCTACTGCTCTGGAGGACAAGGATCAAATATGGATGAGTAGAAAAAGCCCCTGTGATTTATGAGGGTAGTCTGTCCAAATATCCAATGTCCAAATATGTCTGACCTTGTTCCTCACTGCTTGACCACCCTCCTGTGGGCTTGGATGAACTTGTAATGGGCTTGCTAAGAAAAAGCCCTCTTAATGCACAGAGAAAGTATTTTTTTAAAATGTCTTGGATTCAAACTTCCATACAGTACATACTTTGTTTGCAATTCAGCATTCAGTTTTGCTGCTTTACCCATATTGATAGTTGAACCAAACTCAGTATAACAAGATCTTTTCTGCATATAGAGCATGTGTAGAAATTTGATTACTTTACTCACAATAGAAATTATTTCCTTATATTTAATTAAACATAATCTTTCAAAAAATTGTGTAATATAGAATTAATTGGATTAAAATTATTGTAAATGTTTTAACATTATTCAAATTCTCTAAATACTTATATTTATTAATTTAAAAATGAGTGGTTGTTTATGTTCAAATCATATGGAATGCAGAATCGTCATTGTTTGTCAGATTAGCAGAAGATTTATCAACCTTCCTGACATATAGATCTCCATGTAAGATTTCATGTACTACAGTATGGTGAGAAATAAAGTAAAATGAAACTCATAAATGTCATAAGTTGAGTAAATAAAATTAATATGGTTCATTTCAGAACTCCTCCATATGCTTAACCTAAGTTAAGCATATGGAGGAGTTCTGAGTTCATAAGCATAATTACAGGATGTTATAAAAGATGTACTATAGGTATGAACCATCTAACTCCAGACATTTTTCATATTTACACTGGGAGTTTATAAACATTGCACTTACTTTCATGGGACACATTTGTGGAATACATTGCAATGGATGAAAATCAACATCAAATATATCATGAGGTACTGGATAGATGAATTTTTTCAGTATGCCCAACAAGTATCTGGTAATTTGAGATCTGTGGAATTTGCAAGATACAGATATTCCATTTCCCTTGAGATAAGGTACTCCTTGAAATGTTGTTGAAGGAGCTACAGTGTTTTTTCAGCAGTATGCAGAGTCTAAGTTTTATACTAATGACAAGACAGTTCACTTTGTGGATGGAATTTTATGGAACTCAGCTTTGAAAAGTTGAAATGTGTTTTAGATTGGGTCCACCTGAACAACCAATTTCATATAACAAAAGCTTTCTCGTGAATACTTAGAACCATCAGATCTCACCATGCAATATGACTATTCTATACCAGCTCCAAGGTTACACTAGAATTTTCTCCTTACCAAGAAAGTTTATTACAAACTTTAATAACTACAGTGCACACTTTGACAAGTGCTGGCAACACTGTGAACTGTTGTTATAATTAGAATGACAATGGATCTGAAGTACAACATGACTATAAATAACAATGTCCAGACTAAACTCTGTCATGTATATCTGCTTATGGTATGATCTACATGAAAGATGAGGACAGAGTAACAAATAGTTACTTTGCAATGGCAGTAATATTTTTGTGACTGCCATTGCAAAGTAACTATTTGTTACTCTGTCCTCATCCTTAGAGTTGCCTGCCTCACCAAAACTTGCCAATCACCAAAATATCTGCATATGAGATAAAGCAATCTGAGAATTGGGCATCAGTTAAACCTAATTTAAAATTGTAAAACATAAATACCGAAACTGTTCCCAAGGCACTCCCATTGCAAATAATCAATAAATTGTATTGGATTGTTTATCACAAAGAAAGGTTTTCTAAATGGTAGCAATTATTACAAGTATATAATGAAATTTAGAATGATAGTTAGAAAATAAAAATATTTAACCAAAGAAAATATACACTATTATTTGCTAAAGATACTTGAAGCAAGTATTTTTTGGGTAAACAGACAGATAATTTTGGTTAAGTTATTTCATATTAAATAAAATTAAAGTACAAGCATTGTATTTATATTATGAACTGCTTAATGGAGTAATACTTTGATGCATTGCATGTATGTCATACATTGCATTTTAGTAGGATTTATGTGGTTACATGGCTGCCCTATTTTCCTGATCTGACTCCAGTGAATTTTTATATTTTCACAAGGTTAAAAGGAGTGATGTTTTGAATTATTGCAAGAAGTTAAGAGTGCTGTGCTCACTTTTTTGAGCAATTCCATTTTCTCAAATGTATGAATTGAATTCAGTTCAATTTGAAGAATGATTTAGGAAATTCAAAATATATCAGTTTCATTTCAAACTCTTATTAAAAAGTGCTGTGCTATAAGTCATTCAACAAATAGCTAAAAACAGGCTCCAGAATTGCTCCATTATGAATATGGCTGCTAGTAAAAGTGTGTAATAGCAAATAGTCATTATTTCAAAGGAAGTATATTGTGATATTCCACAAAACTTGGTAATGCAAGTAATCAACGCTCTACACATTGCTTGTTAAGGAAACATTTCTGGAATGTTTTTAACTCAATCAAGCCATCTTCAGCATTAAATGTGTTAAGAACATTAAATTTAAAATGAAAAGAATAAAACATAATTTGAAATAATGAAAAGAATAAACATAATTTGAAATAAATTTGAAATAGGATAGGAGAGTTGCCTAAATCTGTTGTAAATACTACAAAAACATTTGCAAAAAAAACAGTAATCACCCATGAATATTGCTTTGAAGCTCTTTTTGCTTAAATGCATTAACAGAGATCAATTTTGATCTCTGTTAGGCATTTAAGTCCAACATGCTACATTGGACTTAAAATACTCAAATGCATAAATAAAACAAAGTATAATGCAAAAAACAATAATTTCCTGTTTAGTGTTACAAGCTCTAAGAACAGTATACAGAACATTAAATTTAAAATGAAAAGAATAAAACATAATTTGAAATAATGAAAAGAATAAACATAATTTGAAATACAACACTAAACAGGCAATTATTGTTTTTTGCATTATACTTTGTTTTATTTATGCATTTGAGTATTTTAAGTCCAATGTAGCATGTTGGACTTAAATGCATAACAGAGATCAAAATTGATCTCTGTTATGCATTTAAGCAAAAAAGAGCTTCAAAGCGATCTTCATGGGTGATTACTGTTTTTTTTGCAAATGTTTTTGTAGTATTTACAACAGATTTAGGCAACTCTCCTATCCTATCCAAGCAATGTAAACACCTTTTAAACCAATTAAACAATGTTTTTTAGTGCTTTGTTTGGCATTTCTCTCTCTTTTGGACATGTCACCCCACACCATGCCATAGCCTAAAGGACCTTTTTCTGTAGTTATGGATTGATATTTCTGTTTTCCATGTGAGGACATATAAGCTTACAACCTAGCTCTTTAATTTTTTTTTTTTTTTTAATTTTTTACATTGATAATCAGGACAATACCAATGATCATTTTGATTGCATTTATAGGTTTGAGTTTACTGGTCAAGCATGTCCATACTGCATTTAGTTTTATATATATATATAAATGGACATGTGTGTCCCTATATTTCACTTTTTAGCCAAAACTACACATCGCACATGAATGGTGTTTGTATGTGGTAGTAGTAGTCCCTAGTCTCCATTCGTGCACTATGGTGGTTGCATCTCGATAGCTATAAGGGTGCGGGTGATATGGGGTTGAAAGTGGTTGACTTCGAAGATGTGTAACAATGGAAATGTTAACAATGGAAGTGTTGAGTAACAAAGGAAGTGTTAATATAAAGCGGCATGCAAGATTTACAGGCAGTTTTTTGCATTTTTGTGGGAAATCAAACATATTTTTAGACTCATGTAAAAATTCTCTAATTAGTCTGGAAATGGGGGACCTAATTCTTGCATTCTGTGAAAACAGGTAAGATTGGCTATAATGTAATAATTACATTATAGCCAATCTTACCCGTTCTTAATCTTCACTATCGTTACTTTTTGCCCACAAATAAAAACCCAGTGAAGCGGGTTCTTGCAGCTAGTTATAATATAAAATGATATATGTGAGAAAATATATTGAAGTAGATCACAACCATCTCCAACATATCTTTGTGTTAGGCAGATTGTATTGTTAATAAATTACTCTATACCAAAGATAACGTCATTTATTCATGTTAGAATACATTTACGATACGAAATGGTATTTTATTCATATAAGAATAATATTTAATTCATTTTATTGCTGGTTTTTTGTAGATTATATATCTATTAAATTCTAAATTAGTTATTGTTGCTGAAACAATCTTGTTTATGCAGTAAAGATTTTTAGAGAGTTAATTAAAATTTAACCTTTATTTTTATTTTTTATTTCAGGTCCAAAGGAGTACAAAACAGAAATAAAATTCTAAACTCAATAAGCTCTTCATTTACATCAACACATTGTTGAAGATGCTGCTGGTGCTAATGTATTTCATTGTAAAAAATTATTCCAATATGTTATTGAAATCTGTAAAAAAATTTTAAATTTTGGTTACTTATCCAATTTTTTCCAGCTTAAGTAAAAATGTTAATTAAATCATTGCATAATACATCAAATGTCATGTTATTGGTGTGGGAAAATGTTTTAGTTGTTTGGATGTTGCAGTTAGATCATTAATTCATTATTGGAATATTTAAGCCAAACATCATGTACACCATCAGCCTAATATGTTTCAAGAAAGCATGTGATTTTAAAGACTGGATTTTTACACTTGTCAATAAAGTAGTTTTATTTAAAACTGTGCTGATTGAATTAAGTTTAATTTCTGTAATATTAAGTTTGTTTAAATTTGATGTGTTTTTATTGTAAAATTACTTATTCTAGACCGAACATATATAAAATTTCTTTAATATTAGTTTGTAGAATAATTATTTGCTATGTTAGAAGTTATAATACCATTTTAGAAGTTCATACGAATAAAATATTTAATATATATATAAATTGACAAAAATTTTTATATCAGCTTTTGAAATTTTTTCAAATCTATTTTCATTATATATTAAAACAATAAAAACATTAATAAACTTGAATATTGTTAAGAAATTTATGATAAATTGATTTCTTTGGAGCAGTTTATAAATCTTGTTAATTAAAATTATTTTAAAGACAATATATAAAAAAACCATTGATGAATTCTTAAAACGTTTTAATGAGTCATGAAATGAAGTTTTAAAAAAACTTCAATATGATGTCCCGTACATATAAAATACCACTTTTAAATGATGAATGAACTTTTAAATGATTAGTTTAAAAAAATTTTAAATTACCAAACAAAAATAGAAATTTTATTTTGTTATTTTTTAAGTTACATGAAAAAAATTTTAATTGTATAATATTTTTTTTTATTTGCTTGAAAAAATTTTGTAATTTTAATTTTAAAAGTTTATATATTTTTAAAATGCAATTCTGTAATGATTTATAAGTATCAGAAGTGTTTGAATTTGAAAAAAATAATAATAATATGGTTGAGACATATTTTATTTTCAGTGTTCTAAGCTATAATAATAGAAATGAGAAGTTATGGATTATCAATTTTTGAGATAATTTTGAAATGTTAATTGAATAAATTCTTGATTTTAAGTAATGAAAATATATTAGAAGAATTTATAGGATTTTCTTTTTAATTATTTTATGATGGTAATTTTATTTTTTATTTATTTGGTCAATCCCATACTTCTTTTTTCAGTTTAAAAATATATTATGTAATATGAAAAACACTGCAAGAACAGTGTAATATAAATTCCGGGACCAAAAATAATTATTATTATATCACAATTGCATTAAATGTACATAATTATATATCATTACCTTGTTGAGAATTAAAATTTCTGTAGAATTTTAAGTTTTTTTTTTTTTTTTGTTTAATTGAAGTAATGATTACATATTTTTAAAGTAATAAATATAATTAATATACTTGTTCTGTGACATATTTTATTGTGTTGTCTTTCTTTTCTTTTTAAATTATACTAGGTATAATTATTATTATTTTAAAAAATTTTTACTTTATTCAATACCTTAATAACAACTATTGACTGTATCCTAACACGGTAGTAGTTATTATGGTATGTAGCATTTATAACGAATAGTAATTGAAGAAATGTTAAATTTTAATAACTAAAATTGAAGCTTAAACTTTGAAAATTTGTAGGTTACAGTAGTTTTAAAAGTTTTACCTTGGAAAATGAATATAGGAAAATAGTTAAAATATGGTCTTCTATTTGTCACATATTCAACATCATATTTATAGATATATTTGTTTGGGACTTGTATCCAGTAATACTATGCCTTTTCAATTTCAGAAGAGTAAATTTAGTTTTTCTAAAAATCAAGTTATGTTTTCCGAAATAAAATTTATTCATCCATTGTGATGATGTCACAATGCTGGGCTGCAATTTTTAATTTATTTAATTTGAAATATAGGCTCTCCACCTCAAATAAATAGTGTCTAGCCTCTGTACATGATACTTTTCCGTTAGCAACAAAGTCGTACCGGTTATCTATTTACTGCTTTCAGGGGAAAAGTTTAGAATTGAAATAACGTGATTTCCGGTTTGCATTAGAAGTTCGTATATAGTTAATCGAGGCCTCCTGCCTCTGTTTCCATATCTGATCTCCTTTTTCTTTTAACTCCGTTGTCGAGATTAAGGACAGACGAACGACAGTGGAAATTTATAGGTTACAATTTTTCAGACTGCATCACAAAAATACACACGTGCAAATGAAACTCTCGCCAACTTCACCCTTTGGACGATCGGAACGCCGCCCTATCGGGAGTTGTCCCTAGAATGAAAACGGAGGGTGAGAGCAATAGTAGCTCCCCAACCAAATTATCTAGTAACCATGGTAACAGAATTAAACTAATAGTTTATTTGATTCATATTATCGATTTATTTCTGTGATAGTGGTTTGAAGTAGTAAATTATCATTAATGTATACTTTATTACTTCAAACCATTATCACAGAAATAAATCGATTAAAATAGTAATTCAAAGTTTATGACTAATCTTTGGTCGCCGGCTGGATGGCTAAGGCGTCAACGTACCACTCTGGAGATCTCGGGATTGAATCCAGGCGAGCAACTTCAGCGACTCCAAGGAGAAACTTTTATGGTGTTTCCCACCTGAATTCGATCCCAGGATCTCCAGAACGGTACAATGGACTCAAATTTTTCATGGGAGGTCTGTTCTGGATATGTTGGATTCTGTCCCTCACCATCCAGTCGCCACATTGTGGGCCTGGAAAAAAGCCTTTTTAGTGCCTACAGATCAGAAAAAGTTTTAAAAAAATGCCTATCCGAGGAGGTAAGGCATCAGCCTTCGCTTCCGGATAGCCGAGATCGAATCTGAACTCCGGAAATTTTTCATGGGCAGTTCGCTCCGAATATGTCGGACCACGGCCCTTAGCACCCCATGAAATTCATGATGAGTATGATTAAAAAATCTCTTGGTGTTCACATGGCAGAAAGCATCAAATATTAAAATTGGAAAATTTTGGAGTTTGAATTGGATAAGAACCTGAATCACCTTAGTCAAAGACAACTTTTCGTATTGCAGTTGATACAACCCGTATAATTTTATGAGTTGATGTAATCAATATTAATAATACAACAGCCGGATGGCTGATGCAGTAAAGGCAACAGCTTATCACTTCCTGGACAAGCTGGTGCCTTTACCGCCTTCGCGGATACATCAGGCACCAGTTTCGCAGGGAAATAAAAAGTCAAAAATGAAAAAAGAAATCGTCATAATTGAATATTTTCGATAAATAACGGATAAATTTAAATTTTGGATATGAAAACTATTTAATAATAAAAAAGTAATTTCAATTGTTTCATTGAACGTGTTTCTTTATTATTACCTCGTAATTAGTTATGTTTTGTTATCTAATTTTTATATTTTCTCTTGTTTATCGAGAAATTTCAACAATTCCCTTATCTACAGTCAAAAAGTTGAGATCTTTTCCAACCAAATTTTTAGAAAATAGATTTGAGAAAGATGTCACGGACAAGAATTTTCTATTCGACGACAATATATATCCTGAGGTCAACTATATGACAGATTATTACCACAATTTACTAATACCAACCAAAAAATATAAATTAAATTACATTTCATTTCCAAGCTTTGATTCTGGAGATAAATATTCATCTCGGAAAGTTATAGAAAACGGGCCAAATTATCATTCACAGTTAAAAAATCATAAAGACAACGTCATTGACGAATTAGAAAGCTTTTTTCGGTCAGAGAAAACAGCAGAGGTTACAGTATCTAGTTTGTTTACTGATATAAAAACAAAACTTCCCTATCAAGAACTAAATGAACCAAACAGGAATGAAGTTGAAAGAAAAGAAAAGCAAACCAGGAATTTGGATATTATCAATAATAATAATTTGTACGAATATACGAAAACAAACGAAAGTATCATTCCACGGAAAAATAAAACCGATATGAAAATAACTCAATTTATAAAGGGGAAAAGGAAACAGAATAAAGAACTACTCATTGTGATCTGGGTATTTATTACAGTTAACATACTTTTGACTCTTATTTTCTTTTTATGTCGAAATTATCCAAAACGTCAATCTAAAAAGAACTTCTTTGAGTACAGAAAGCTTTTAGAAGAGGAAGGACCCGAAGATGAACCTGAAAAATCAGAAAAATTAGCTAATTTTGAAGGCAGGAGTCAACAGAGATTTGAGGAAAAAATGATTGAATATTCTGTAAATGATCCATTATCAAATTCACTGGATAACGTAGAATTTTTAAAAGAAATTCAAAAAATTAAGGATGATTTAGACGAAATAGAAATTCGACTTTGGAAGAATGTGTGTCAGACGCAAGACATTGTCAAAAATACAATACTACAAGATAGAGAATTGAATATAACGACAGAATTAAATATTCTGCACGAATTGAATATTTTAAAAAATAATTTTGAAAATATTTTAAATAATGAAAATTGTAAATTTTTACAAATGGGTAATAATTGAATGTTACTTGCAGGCTATATTCACGCTTTCGTCAAAAAAGCTTAATTTTATCTTCTATTAGTTTTAAAAAGTTTAAACAACAATAAAATTATCAAACATTAACGTTATTGCATGTAATATTAAAAATATTATAAATATAACATATTTGTAACATTTTACAAAAATCATATTTTTATTTATAATATAAAAATATAATAAAATGTATTGACTTGTTGGCATGAGATGTACTGTTTGGAAATTTTAATGCGAATGTGTCGATCGATATTTAGCATATTGCCGATGAACTTGTTTAAATCCTTTCATAAAAATTAATGATTGGAATAAAAATATAAATTCAGTTTGTATATGTCATGTGTCTTAGTTTCTTATGCAGCCATCATCAATTGCTAAACCATAAACTAGTATTTCGCGATGAAAACAAGTTGTAACTGTAGTGAACCGAGGCGTTGTGTCAGTAAATTGTCCTGTAAACATTTATCTATAAGTCCGTTAATATTAGTTGCCTTCCCAAAAAATCTTTTTTTTCTAAATATATTTCTCTTAAGCAAAGTCGGTAACAGGAGATCGCATCCAAAACGTCTCGTCTTGCTTTTGCACTCATTTCAAAATCTGGATCATTTGCTACAATTTGATTGACGATTTCGGTTATCTTACTATTTTTACTAAGGAAGTCTGCAGAGAAATTTTTTGGGTTCTTCGTTTTCAGAATCACTATTTTCCAGTTCTACACGAATTCCTTGTTCTTCCAGTTCTTGAAGGTCGTCGTTGATAAGATTCTCACCAGAAACCTGCTGTAACTCCTCAATATCCTGCTCGTCTACATCTCCTAGTCCTGTTGTATCGATTAGGTTGACTTTGGTCAACCTAACGATACAGCGATAGGTTCTTCTCATTGAGAATTCTTGAATACCTTCAGCCATAACTTCTTCCACACTCCGTTCGTGCATTTATGGGTTAATTCTTGCCAAGCGAATTCGATACTGACTATGGCATCCATGATGTTATATTTTTTTCCAAAATTGCACCAAACAAACATAGATTTAAAGAAAGCGCACCTTTTTCTGATTGGTTTGTGTTCGTAAATAATCGTATTATATACGAATCAATGAAATGTTGCGATAATTTGAATCAACGTAAATTGTGAGCTTTTTTTAGGCTTCGAGCAAACCGCGTTATATCGAATCAGTGTTAATCGAGGCAGCGTTAAGCGGGTCTTACTGTATAAGCAGTCGAAAAGAGCAAATATCGTCAAAAAGCCGTATTTTCTTATTATTTCGGCACTACAGAAGCTCCTAGAGAAAAACTACTGGGTCTAGGAAACTGAAGTTCTAAACTTAAGCCTCTCGTTATCAGTGAGGAACTTCCGGGTCGATAGGTCAAAGTTCACGGGGGTTCTCCATAGAGATAGTTTACTTTATCACTTAATTTTATGTTTATAAGGATAAAATTTCACTGAAACGAATGATTTTCATTCAAAATATTATCCAGTCTAAGCTCAAATTTATGCGAATTAAAATTGTTATAAACGCTTTCAATACGTCGCGGCATATTGAAAGCGTATAAGCGTCAAATCGAAATGTAGAAAACAATAATAAAAATCTTGCGAGAGTACCGCTTAGAAGTGCAAGCTTATCTTTTACCAAAGAAAAACTCCTAACAAAAAAAAAATTGACTGTCATCTAAATTGTCATACTTTTTCACTCCGCAATTTTTTTGCATCTCGTGCTTCTGATGTTTTCGTTTAGATATCAAAGAGTATGTCTGGAATATTGACATGGTTTCAAAATAAAATCTAATCTTAATCTAGTTAAGGCACACAGCAAAGAACGTGACGACCTGAGGTTTCACATTCAATGTCCATGCCTTCGTTCTGGCGATCATACCGAAACTCACCTTAATGTATTTTGGGTAAATGTGAAGTTAGGTACACCCGATGGTGGCACTTCCGGTCGCCATCTTGTTTGTGAACGCTATGTCCACAAACAAGATGGCAAACTGCGCAAATACTAACAAAATCATATAATAAAGAAAAAACTTGTACTCACAATTAAAATGATTTTATTTTTCTTCTATTTCTTCTAACTAGAACATAATTCTGCAAAATCTTTAGTACGTACATTTTGTTTTATTTTACTTAACACTTTTCGCGTACTTTTAACACACGTTTCTTCTTTCTTCCTCTTTCGATTTTCAGATTTCTTAGGGATTGCTTTGGGGCAAAAGGCACAATTCCACCAACAACCCACTTGGATCCTTTCAAAATCCTACCGTTTTCGTTTTTTCTTTTACTCACAACAGTTTCGTCGATTTCGACAATCTTTCCAGGACCACAAATTTTCATTTAGGATAAATTATACAAGGAAATCATCGTAACATGTCGTATGAAGTTTGCCCAGTCAACAGCTGTATTACTTACGCCCACGGCCAAACAGGTCGTTCTCAACGTACACTCTATACAAATTAAATGCCATATGATAGAAAAAATAGTTTCACATGAAATTTTTCCGAATTACCTTTAAAAGTTTCGTCAAACTGTGAACGGCTCAACTTGAATTTGTGACATCGAAATAAAATTAAATCACGATCCTTTCTATAAATTAATTTAAGACGACCATTGCATTTCATACAATCTTCATCTACAGGTTGTAAACCGAACTTTATGGCAAACTGAACATCTGATGATATTGTTTTGTCAACATCATGTCAGAAAATCCGATTATCAATAATGGAAAAAATCCTTTGAGGTCCACTTTTTCCATAAAAATTGTTGACCTTCAAGTAATTCTGACCTTACAACAATAAAAAAGAAAATAGTAAATATTAACTCCGAAAAAAATTTTATACAACTCCATGAAATAAATTTTTGAAACTTAATAATAAAATAAAGTTTATAAATTGATTTTTTTAAAAAACCCAATATAAACACCAAATGATGTTAGAAATCTTGAAAATCATTGATAGCAACACCTACATTAAAAAACGAAATAACTTGTTATAAGATTCCGTTAGTTAGGTAAATCTGATGGCGGAAATCTCCGCCATCAGATTTACCTAACTACACATTTCCATATTTTGAAGCTGGAACAGACTCCATCATCCGACCCTCTCGTCCCTTTTCTAGCAGGCTGACGCCAGATATGTGGTCCATTAAGAGAATTCCCTCCATCGTACTTCGGTAGAATTGTGCTGGTATATCATCTTGTAACAAACCGATGCTTTATAGATTTGTTTACTTCTGCAGCTTCTCTAGCACCTGACACTTACATGTCGAGTGCCAAATTTTCATTTTTATAAAATTAATTTTTGAAGAAATGCTGTCTGAAAAATGTGCAGATCAAAGCATACACTTGCTTTATTAGTGCCTCTAGCTAGAGTCAGCACTTTCTACACACTTGCCGACTTACACTGTTTACTTCGCGTTATGCTCAAGCTTTATCCATACTACCATGCTTTGTCACTCATACTCATGACAGTGATTGCGTGGTTGCTTTGAGCTATTAGTTTCATACTGGTGTGAAAGAAAAAATATTTTATTATGTTACCAAAAATACTAAAACTATCAGTTCTACGATTTAAATTTATACTTGGGTGACGACTGACTTTACTTTTACACTTACATATAAACGAATTTCAATTGTTCAAAAATGGACATTAATAGCCGAATGCTGCAATTTCTCCGTTGCATCTCCCCTGACTACACCACTCCAATGTACAATACGAGGGACAAAATAGTAAAAGTATAAAAATAACGTAACGTAAAAGTATAAAATACGTAATTTATGGACGATCTCCGAGATTATCTTTTGTCATCCCGTCTATACTCATTACTAGTTAAATAGCGTTATGCTCGCAACTGCATATAACTATGAAGATTCTGTAACATATTCTTCTTAAAAATTAAAAAAAAATTATTCTCTCTTATATTAAAAATTGAAGCTTTTTGTATAATCATAAATATTTTAACACTACATTTAAAAATCAAACCAATAACATCAGAAAAATACAGATTTATATAACATTTATTATTGCATTATTAAATTTTGTTCATTCTACAGAGAAATTAAAGTGAATAATCTTCAAAAATTTTTCTGCCTTTATATTTCATAGAAAATATCAAGTTGATGATATTCTTGGAAACTGTTCAGACTAATTTAATAATCTGTTGAAAGTATTACAAATATGCAATGTATACAAATTTAATTTCAATTTAAAACATTACATAATTTAAAATAAATTTATTGATATAATTTGATACTCAGATTTAAAATATGTATTAAGCTATTTATTAAAATATTATGAATACAGATTATTTTTACAATATATTACAAGTTACAAATATAGGAAAATTTGCTTAAAATAATTCCTTTGGTATAAAATAAAATTATATAGACATATGAAAAAATGAGAAATAAATATTGGAGTTCAACACAAGAAAATAATTGTGCTTATGTATTTATGACATATTTGAAACAGATGTTTCTTAAATATAGTTCAAAAGTACCAGAATAATGCTTTTGGAATCTTAAAAGTAAACAAAGTTCCAGATATTTTTTTCCAATAAAAAAAAGGCTACCAAGAGGATAAGAAACTTTTTCTTTTTTGAATTCACATTGTGGAAAATAAAAAGTTTTAATTTAATCTAAAAATTTTAAATTTCTGTATATTAAAGAGTTAAATTATATAGGATAACACAACTAGTTAATTTTATAAAATAATTTTGTATTTTAGTCTAACATTAAGAGTTATTTACTTCAGTCAAACGATTTTTGATATCTTCTACAAGTTTTTCTCGTGAAACTTCAATCTGAAAAATTAAAATACTCATATTATAATCTATAAAGTAAATAATTTTTGATTTATAATAATTTATATAATTAGCTCATACAGTAAATAAAAAGAAAATAGAAAAAATATATAACATAAATTTTATTTGCATAATGCTAAATAAGACAAATCAATAAAATTCTGCAAGTACCTATAAACTGACACTGACAGCATGAATGAAACCAATAATTATTACAATGGAAAAGTGAAGAGTCTTAAATTTAATGAAGTGCAGTTTATCAAAATTATTAACAGCAGCAATGTTTTTAAATAATGATAAGAAACAAAATCTAGAAACAATATAAAAAAATAGCTTGCAATACCATTTTGTACAGCTGAATTTTTTAAATGAGAGTGAATTCTTGTTTAATTTCTACAGTAAATTTTTGAATTCATCACTTGAGGTTAGGATAAATGTTGAAAATCTATAATGTGATTATTTTGTTTAATTAAAACTGGTTTGGATTGCAATGTAATAATCAAGATAATTTAGTTTTCAATTTATTGAACAGATTCATTAACATATGCAGAAATAAATATGATTAATTAGAAAGCTGTTGCAATAAAAAAACTTCAAATGTACCTAAGCACTATCAAAATTATTGTCATGAAGAATCATCATTAGAAAAATACAAATTTTAAATTGTACCAGTAGGCATGCATTACAATCAACACCAGTAATATAGACATTATATAGTCTGTATTAAATTCTCTTCCTATCTATTTGTGGGTTTTATTTGTAATTTAGAAATCAGTATGTGTTATTAAACAAATAATTATTTTAAATTAAAATTGAAAAAATGATTGTAGATCTTACAAACTACAAATTTTTTCATCTGGGTAATAACAGAAAATTTTTCCAGTTTAATACTTTTTACTAGTTTTACAAGAAAATTCGATATGGCTGGGCCTGCTATTTGGACCCTCACACCTTACAGATCAAATGTTTTAAGAAAATACAAAATTTTAAAATGTAAAAATATAATCTCATTGTAACAGTATTAAATACACTACCATTATTATTCTCTGAAGTAAGAATCATTTTCATCTTAACCAACTATAAACATGAAAATATTTACTAAATTATTTAATAAATATATAATTACTATCAAAAGATATGCAGGTTAAGATGAACTTTTAAATCAAAATGTGCTGTAAGTGCTTGAAATCCTCAATTAAATATCCAAAGTGAGATAGAACTAATGGTCGCACTTCCAGTTTGCTGGAATGCAATGTTAAACTTGTATAATTGGCAAAATTTAGATCATGTCTTAGAGGAAACTATAATTCTGACTGTGTGTGGCATTTTTTGATGCTTATACATTTTTGATGCTTATACATATATGTGTAGATACCTGAATCTAAATCCTTAATTTTTCCCTTTCAACATCAAAGAAAAGATTAGTTATTTCTCTATGAATAATAAGTCTGGATTTGCATCTATATAACATTGTATGGAAGTTTTTATTATATCAGTTATTTCTTTAGCATATCCAATAATGCTTTGATAATTTATAAATAATATTGACTTATTCCAAAACTGTGTCTTTTAATTATTCTTTATTTCACAACTGTGTGATAGGTAGACACTGGGCATCTTTAACATCACTATTTATTCAGGAATATCTTACACACTGATATGTGTTTTGGGCATTTGTCTCTCTCTTCCACTGGCTTTTTCTTTAAGACATTTAGTAAAGAGGTGCTAACTAATACACATCCTTTTTTAAAATACATATATTTACAATTAAAATTTTCCAACAGTGTACTGAACAGCACTTAACCTTCACTAGTGATGTTGATTTTATATCATCACCAGTGAAAAACTGTACACAATCACCTGTGTAAGATGGCATTTTCCTAAATTAATTTTTTGAAGGCCAGTGATAAGTGGAAACAATTTTCAATTAAAATGTTTACAGTTAGCTGATAGAATGTTGCATGAAGATATCATGAAAATACAGCTAAGTTAGTCAATGTAGTAAAAAATGCCTGCAAAAAAAACTAGATGATATGGAAAATCACCACAATTACATATGATCACAGGTTAATGATATTTCACTGATAGACTGTTAATTTATAATAAATTGAAATGAAAACGATTTATAAGATAAGCTATGCATATAATATTAAAAACAAATTCAAACCTCTTTTCTAGTTGAAACATGCCGTAACTTTACAATTCCTTTTTGCAACTCACTTTCACCAATGATAATAGCCCAAGGTATTGCATGTTCTTCACAATATTGTAACTGATCAAGAAGTTTTGGATTCAATTTATAGGAATGTTCAGTCTGTGATAAAAATAAAAAAATAATATAATTACTTATTTATTTATATTGTAATTATAAATATAAAAATTAGTTATTTTTACAAAAATTTCAACCATTTTTATACAATATACAATGAATTATGAGAATACTAATATTTTGAATTATCCAAATTCATTAGAATATTAATTAGTAAAGTATATGAAGTAAAAATTTAAAAAATATTAATTAAAGGCAATTACTGAAATCACTGTATTTTTACACTTTTTAAAGACTTTGATATTTTAAAAATTAGTGTAACATCATACTTGGACTTTGTTGTTTTATATGTATTCAAAATGATTTTATTTATGATATTTTGATTCATTAGCAAATTTAGTTTGAAGAAATCTTACATTTCTGAAATTTGAAAATCTTTATATTTAGTTTTTTCATTATTGAATTTTTAGATTTTATAATGCATTTAATTATTTTGACCTGTTTTAAAATTTAATAAATTTTACTCTGCAACTCAAACACCAACTATATAGTGTATTCACTCTGAGACAAGGCAAATCTCATCATTAATTTTTATTTAGTTGATACACGTATTTAATGTTTGTACATATTTCAGGCAATTGTTGCCCCTCCTCAGTCAACTTCAGTTTTGTGAAGTTTATTTTTACATACCATTTCTTTCACATCATAATCATTTGTAATTACTGGTCATTCATGTTTTATTCTACTTCCAACAGAATGTCTTTCTTGAATTCAATTATTAATTTAATACAGAGCACGAGAATAATCCTGCAACTTTATAGTTTGATTTTAAAAAAAATTATTTTGACAGAAATATGTAAAGTATCATACTACTAAAGAACTGCATGCTCAATAAGTAAATTTAAAACTTTTATAGAAACAACTCATAATGAATGAGTAATTAAACCTTCTGGAACAAAATTAAAATTAGTGGTGATCTAAGCAAATGATAAAACTTTTTGCTGGTAGTTTAAGAAATTAAAAATGCATAAATTGTATCACACACTTACTTTTATATTTGCATCCCAAAGCTCTCTGCACAATTTCATTCTTTCTTGAATCATCTTCTTTTGGGCAGATGCAACATAAACTTCAGTGCATGTTGTTCTGATTTTTTTATTAATAAGCTGAAATTTTAAAACTTTTATTTATTTTAATTTTCAAACAGATAAGTATTTTTAAAACTCAAATGCAATTTTTCCACCAAAATCTTTAATGTAACATTTAATAATTTTGAATTATATATACACAAATTAGCAACAAATGAAAGAGAATTGTAGACATAAATAAACACATTTCTTTTCTGAACAAAAATTTTAGATATTTTTATATTTAAATTTATTTTCAGATTTTGTATTTAAGCTTGTAAAGTACAGAAATTATGATTTAAATTTATTCTAAAAATATCTTTTATTCTAAATCAAAACTAGAATGCTTTTTAATTAATATATTTATTAAAAAACACTTACTGAAAAAATTAATATATTTATTAAAAAACACGTCGACTGCAAGAAAAGGTGTTGTAGTAAGTGTTTTTTGATATTAAATATGCAGTCTAGAACGATATGTAATATATTTATTTACTGATAAAGATTATTTACTATATTTTTAAACACAGATTACTTTAAAACAATTTAGAATGTACAGTACATTTTGATTTTGGCTGATGTAATCTCTGATGCTAGTGCAAGTATTCTTTTAAGTTTGGAACTGTGACATCAATTTACATCAATAAAACAATGAAAAGATAAATAAGAAAGCCCACTGTATACAGTTGGAACAAATTTTGTCACAACTGTGCTTAATTGCGTTGATTGATTTTATTCTATTTAAATTCTATGAATATATCCCTTGGAGGGCACCAATTTGATAGAGACAGGGCAAAGGACAGGCAATGATGTGTGAGCAATGTTGCCAGGTCTGATAAATTATTGCTAGTTTTGGTAATATTTTGAAGCAGTTGGCAATCTGGCAACAGTGTTTTCAATTGGGCAATTTTTCTATACTATTATAAATTTCTCAAGATGTGTCCAAATATTTTTTAAAAACAGGACCAGTCAGGTCTAGGCAAACTAGATAATAATTGCTTAGGACCCAAATCTGAAAGGGACTCTTAAATCAATTTGTAAATTTTTTTTCTTTATATTTGAATTTAAATGATTAGTGAATAAAGTGTATATTCTATAAACCAATAAATTTTTAGGCCTTCATTTATTACCAATACTGTAGAGTACTGAGATATAAGTAATGGATCGAATTGAATTGAGAGTTTTTGGTATCAGATCACATCAGTAGAATTCAATATTGTATCATCTTGGAGAGAAGCAAAGGATCAAACTGAATTGAAAATTATCAGTATCAGATTATGTCAGCAAAATTCAGTTTCATATCATATCCAGTTATAAACCTATCTAACTTTAAGTTGTACTTGAACTGAAAAGTATTATAGCTTCTTATAGCTATAATACTTTTCAGTTTTTTTCAGTTTCAGTNGTTAAAAATTATTTTTTTATTTTGTACAAACAAAATAAATTTATTGAAAAATATAAAAACAATAAAAAATTATACTTCAGATGTTAATTTAGTATCAAAAACGTAAAATATTTGAGTAGCCCGAGAAATAGCCGAAGATTGCAGTGCCACAGCACTAGCAAAAATTTAAATTTGCCGACTGGAATGCTTTCGGATAACGGACGTTTCGGATAACCAGCTTTCGGATAAACGACGCTCTACTGTATTTTGAAGCAGTTGGTAATCTGGCAACAGTGTTTTCAATTGGGCAATTTTTCTATACTATTATAAATTTCTCAAGATGTGTCCAAATATTTTTTAAAAACAGGACCAGTCAGGTCTATGCAAACTAGATAATAATTGCTTAGGACCCAAATCTGAAAGGGACTCTTAAATCAATTCGTAAATTTTTTTTCTTTATATTTGAATTTAAATGATTAGTGAATAAAATGTATATTCTATAAACCAACAAATTTTTAGGCCTTCATTTATTAACAATACTGTAGAGTACTGAGAGAAGTAATGGATCGAATTGAATCGAGAGTTTTTGGTATCAGATCACATCAATAGAATTCAATATTGTATCATCTTGGAGAGAAGCAAAGGATCAAACTGAATTGAAAATTATCAGTATCAGATTATGTCTGCAAAATTCAGTTTCATATCATATCCAGTTATAAACCTATCTAACTTTAAGTTGTACTTGAACTGAAAAGTATTATAGCTTCTTATATACTTTTTAAAATTTCATTAGAAACCATTTGATTCAGCTTCTATTGCTGTAAGAATTTCACTTTACAAGATATATTTGCATTGCATTTTACATTTATATTTGAAAAACTGTACACAATTCTATTAAATAGAACTGTTAAATAATTAGTTTCTAGTTATTAATTATTAACTCAAAAATTTTTATATGAACAATTAAAAACTTCCTAATTTTTAATGGCTTATGTATAATTATATCATATTAACTACAATGAAAAAATATTAAGTAAAATTTTTTATTATTTATTTTTTAAAACTTACTTGAGCCTTTGCTTCCATAATTGAAAATATACGTTCTATCCCAAGACTAATCCCAACACAAGGAACATTTTTATGCTTTGAATCAAACATTCCAACTAATTTATCATATCGTCCACCCCCAGCAATACTTCCAACTGAAACTCCATCATCATCGTCACCAGTACAATTAACAGAATTTCCTTTAAACATATATGTAAAATTTTACACAATTATATATTTAATTTTAATAATATTAGGTAATATTTTAAATATTCCAAACAAACTTATGTTTTCTTCAACAAAAATAATCAATTTAAGATTTAAATTATATTAAAAATAGAAAAAAGGTTTTGGTCATCCAATTAATTTCATTAACAGATTAGTAATCAATTGTCAAAATTAATTAATTGCTCATCAATTGTCTAAAGTTTGAAAAAGGTACATAAGTTGATTATATATCACATTTTTCTAGTCTAATCAACCAACCTATTTTCTAGTTATAAGATTGATGGAACTAACAAATATGGAATAAATACAGGCAGTTATTCAAACTGTATAATTCAAACTTTACATTATATATCTCACATAAAAGGAAGGACCAATGCAGGGCCTGTGCTCCACATTGTCTGAATGTTTTCAGGCATGTGGACTGATAACAGAAACTGATAAATTAAATGATTTTGAATGTCAGTTCAATTTCTATTTCAGATAATATCCGTACTACCTAAAAATGAAACCAGATAATTAGTGATACTTTGACAATTCCCAAATTTCAGAATGGACAAAGCTTTAGATGCTTCAATATTACTGTCAAGTATAAATAACCTCTTTTTTTTCTTTTTGCCATCAGGAAGCAAAAATAAAAAATGATGGCAAAAATAATGATATCATCAGGAAATGATGCTATCATTATTTATGCTTTATTTTGCCATCATTTCTTATGCTAACATTATTATGATAGCATAAGAAATGATGGCAAAAATAAAAAATAGCATCAGAAAGTTTGCTTCCTGATGCTATTTTGCAGTATTCTTGCATATTATTTGTGATAACTGTACTTTTTGTGGAATTTCAGATTTTGTGGAAATTTAAACTTCTAAACATATTTCATTAAGAAGGCATACTATCAGATAAATTTTGTTTTGTTTTATTAGTGTTAACCTTCTTCTCAATAGATGAAGAGTAATTAGACTTAACAGAAAATAACATGCCAACTGATACATCATACTGTGTAAAATGTAATAACACATTTATAGGGAAATTGAGACAAATACTGTAGTGAATACAGTATCACTACGAGTCTTTTTTTTTTTTTTTAACAAAAATCCTTACACGAAACAGATTTGAATGTTTTCTTTACTCCTCAAAAAGAACAAACTCTTCTTTCAACCTTACAGTGTTCAAAACCTCTCTTCCATTCTGGCGTTCCAGATTCTTCTCTTCTTTTTTTTTTTTAAAATTTAAACTATAGCATTCTTAGAACAATAAATAAATTAACATATAAATATAAAGCCAAATATCACTAAAAATACATTATTCGCAAAGATGCAAAGCAGTTTTTTTGTGCTATGTGTCTCAATGTAAAGGATCTGAGTTTTAAAGATTTTTATGAATTTACACAAAGACACAAATGTCAACAATGTATTAGCAATGATCTCGCAAATGAGCAGAATAAGTTGGTGAATGCTCGTGCTATTTGTTTTGAATTTGANTAACAATGGAAGTGTTGAGTAACAAAGGAAGTGTTAATATAAAGCGGCATGCAAGATTTACAGGCAGTTTTTTGCATTTTTGTGGGAAATCAAACATATTTTTAGACTCATGTAAAAATTCTCTAATTAGTCTGGAAATGGGGGACCTAATTCTTGCATTCTGTGAAAACAGGTAAGATTGGCTATAATGTAATAATTACATTATAGCCAATCTTACCCGTTCTTAATCTTCACTATCGTTACTTTTTGCCCACAAATAAAAACCCAGTGAAGCGGGTTCTTGCAGCTAGTTATAATATAAAATGATATATGTGAGAAAATATATTGAAGTAGATCACAACCATCTCCAACATATCTTTGTGTTAGGCAGATTGTATTGTTAATAAATTACTCTATACCAAAGATAACGTCATTTATTCATGTTAGAATACATTTACGATACGAAATGGTATTTTATTCATATAAGAATAATATTTAATTCATTTTATTGCTGGTTTTTTGTAGATTATATATCTATTAAATTCTAAATTAGTTATTGTTGCTGAAACAATCTTGTTTATGCAGTAAAGATTTTTAGAGAGTTAATTAAAATTTAACCTTTATTTTTATTTTTATTTCAGGTCCAAAGGAGTACAAAACAGAAATAAAATTCTAAACTCAATAAGCTCTTCATTTACATCAACACATTGTTGAAGATGCTGCTGGTGCTAATGTATTTCATTGTAAAAAATTATTCCAATATGTTATTGAAATCTGTAAAAAAATTTTAAATTTTGGTTACTTATCCAATTTTTTCCAGCTTAAGTAAAAATGTTAATTAAATCATTGCATAATACATCAAATGTCATGTTATTGGTGTGGGAAAATGTTTTAGTTGTTTGGATGTTGCAGTTAGATCATTAATTCATTATTGGAATATTTAAGCCAAACATCATGTACACCATCAGCCTAATATGTTTCAAGAAAGCATGTGATTTTAAAGACTGGATTTTTACACTTGTCAATAAAGTAGTTTTATTTAAAACTGTGCTGATTGAATTAAGTTTAATTTCTGTAATATTAAGTTTGTTTAAATTTGATGTGTTTTTATTGTAAAATTACTTATTCTAGACCGAACATATATAAAATTTCTTTAATATTAGTTTGTAGAATAATTATTTGCTATGTTAGAAGTTATAATACCATTTTAGAAGTTCATACGAATAAAATATTTAATATATATATAAATTGACAAAAATTTTTATATCAGCTTTTGAAATTTTTTCAAATCTATTTTCATTATATATTAAAACAATAAAAACATTAATAAACTTGAATATTGTTAAGAAATTTATGATAAATTGATTTCTTTGGAGCAGTTTATAAATCTTGTTAATTAAAATTATTTTAAAGACAATATATAAAAAAACCATTGATGAATTCTTAAAACGTTTTAATGAGTCATGAAATGAAGTTTTAAAAAAACTTCAATATGATGTCCCGTACATATAAAATACCACTTTTAAATGATGAATGAACTTTTAAATGATTAGTTTAAAAAAATTTTAAATTACCAAACAAAAATAGAAATTTTATTTTGTTATTTTTTAAGTTACATGAAAAAAATTTTAATTGTATAATATTTTTTTTTATTTGCTTGAAAAAATTTTGTAATTTTAATTTTAAAAGTTTATATATTTTTAAAATGCAATTCTGTAATGATTTATAAGTATCAGAAGTGTTTGAATTTGAAAAAAATAATAATAATATGGTTGAGACATATTTTATTTTCAGTGTTCTAAGCTATAATAATAGAAATGAGAAGTTATGGATTATCAATTTTTGAGATAATTTTGAAATGTTAATTGAATAAATTCTTGATTTTAAGTAATGAAAATATATTAGAAGAATTTATAGGATTTTCTTTTTAATTATTTTATGATGGTAATTTTATTTTTTATTTATTTGGTCAATCCCATACTTCTTTTTTCAGTTTAAAAATATATTATGTAATATGAAAAACACTGCAAGAACAGTGTAATATAAATTCCGGGACCAAAAATAATTATTATTATATCACAATTGCATTAAATGTACATAATTATATATCATTACCTTGTTGAGAATTAAAATTTCTGTAGAATTTTAAGTTTTTTTTTTTTTTTTGTTTAATTGAAGTAATGATTACATATTTTTAAAGTAATAAATATAATTAATATACTTGTTCTGTGACATATTTTATTGTGTTGTCTTTCTTTTCTTTTTAAATTATACTAGGTATAATTATTATTATTTTAAAAAATTTTTACTTTATTCAATACCTTAATAACAACTATTGACTGTATCCTAACACGGTAGTAGTTATTATGGTATGTAGCATTTATAACGAATAGTAATTGAAGAAATGTTAAATTTTAATAACTAAAATTGAAGCTTAAACTTTGAAAATTTGTAGGTTACAGTAGTTTTAAAAGTTTTACCTTGGAAAATGAATATAGGAAAATAGTTAAAATATGGTCTTCTATTTGTCACATATTCAACATCATATTTATAGATATATTTGTTTGGGACTTGTATCCAGTAATACTATGCCTTTTCAATTTCAGAAGAGTAAATTTAGTTTTTCTAAAAATCAAGTTATGTTTTCCGAAATAAAATTTATTCATCCATTGTGATGATGTCACAATGCTGGGCTGCAATTTTTAATTTATTTAATTTGAAATATAGGCTCTCCACCTCAAATAAATAGTGTCTAGCCTCTGTACATGATACTTTTCCGTTAGCAACAAAGTCGTACCGGTTATCTATTTACTGCTTTCAGGGGAAAAGTTTAGAATTGAAATAACGTGATTTCCGGTTTGCATTAGAAGTTCGTATATAGTTAATCGAGGCCTCCTGCCTCTGTTTCCATATCTGATCTCCTTTTTCTTTTAACTCCGTTGTCGAGATTAAGGACAGACGAACGACAGTGGAAATTTATAGGTTACAATTTTTCAGACTGCATCACAAAAATACACACGTGCAAATGAAACTCTCGCCAACTTCACCCTTTGGACGATCGGAACGCCGCCCTATCGGGAGTTGTCCCTAGAATGAAAACGGAGGGTGAGAGCAATAGTAGCTCCCCAACCAAATTATCTAGTAACCATGGTAACAGAATTAAACTAATAGTTTATTTGATTCATATTATCGATTTATTTCTGTGATAGTGGTTTGAAGTAGTAAATTATCATTAATGTATACTTTATTACTTCAAACCATTATCACAGAAATAAATCGATTAAAATAGTAATTCAAAGTTTATGACTAATCTTTGGTCGCCGGCTGGATGGCTAAGGCGTCAACGTACCACTCTGGAGATCTCGGGATTGAATCCAGGCGAGCAACTTCAGCGACTCCAAGGAGAAACTTTTATGGTGTTTCCCACCTGAATTCGATCCCAGGATCTCCAGAACGGTACAATGGACTCAAATTTTTCATGGGAGGTCTGTTCTGGATATGTTGGATTCTGTCCCTCACCATCCAGTCGCCACATTGTGGGCCTGGAAAAAAGCCTTTTTAGTGCCTACAGATCAGAAAAAGTTTTAAAAAAATGCCTATCCGAGGAGGTAAGGCATCAGCCTTCGCTTCCGGATAGCCGAGATCGAATCTGAACTCCGGAAATTTTTCATGGGCAGTTTGCTCCGAATATGTCGGACCACGGCCCTTAGCACCCCATGAAATTCATGATGAGTATGATTAAAAAATCTCTTGGTGTTCACATGGCAGAAAGCATCAAATATTAAAATTGGAAAATTTTGGAGTTTGAATTGGATAAGAACCTGAATCACCTTAGTCAAAGACAACTTTTCGTATTGCAGTTGATACAACCCGTATAATTTTATGAGTTGATGTAATCAATATTAATAATACAACAGCCGGATGGCTGATGCAGTAAAGGCAACAGCTTATCACTTCCTGGACAAGCTGGTGCCTTTACCGCCTTCGCGGATACATCAGGCACCAGTTTCGCAGGGAAATAAAAAGTCAAAAATGAAAAAAGAAATCGTCATAATTGAATATTTTCGATAAATAACGGATAAATTTAAATTTTGGATATGAAAACTATTTAATAATAAAAAAGTAATTTCAATTGTTTCATTGAACGTGTTTCTTTATTATTACCTCGTAATTAGTTATGTTTTGTTATCTAATTTTTATATTTTCTCTTGTTTATCGAGAAATTTCAACAATTCCCTTATCTACAGTCAAAAAGTTGAGATCTTTTCCAACCAAATTTTTAGAAAATAGATTTGAGAAAGATGTCACGGACAAGAATTTTCTATTCGACGACAATATATATCCTGAGGTCAACTATATGACAGATTATTACCACAATTTACTAATACCAACCAAAAAATATAAATTAAATTACATTTCATTTCCAAGCTTTGATTCTGGAGATAAATATTCATCTCGGAAAGTTATAGAAAACGGGCCAAATTATCATTCACAGTTAAAAAATCATAAAGACAACGTCATTGACGAATTAGAAAGCTTTTTTCGGTCAGAGAAAACAGCAGAGGTTACAGTATCTAGTTTGTTTACTGATATAAAAACAAAACTTCCCTATCAAGAACTAAATGAACCAAACAGGAATGAAGTTGAAAGAAAAGAAAAGCAAACCAGGAATTTGGATATTATCAATAATAATAATTTGTACGAATATACGAAAACAAACGAAAGTATCATTCCACGGAAAAATAAAACCGATATGAAAATAACTCAATTTATAAAGGGGAAAAGGAAACAGAATAAAGAACTACTCATTGTGATCTGGGTATTTATTACAGTTAACATACTTTTGACTCTTATTTTCTTTTTATGTCGAAATTATCCAAAACGTCAATCTAAAAAGAACTTCTTTGAGTACAGAAAGCTTTTAGAAGAGGAAGGACCCGAAGATGAACCTGAAAAATCAGAAAAATTAGCTAATTTTGAAGGCAGGAGTCAACAGAGATTTGAGGAAAAAATGATTGAATATTCTGTAAATGATCCATTATCAAATTCACTGGATAACGTAGAATTTTTAAAAGAAATTCAAAAAATTAAGGATGATTTAGACGAAATAGAAATTCGACTTTGGAAGAATGTGTGTCAGACGCAAGACATTGTCAAAAATACAATACTACAAGATAGAGAATTGAATATAACGACAGAATTAAATATTCTGCACGAATTGAATATTTTAAAAAATAATTTTGAAAATATTTTAAATAATGAAAATTGTAAATTTTTACAAATGGGTAATAATTGAATGTTACTTGCAGGCTATATTCACGCTTTCGTCAAAAAAGCTTAATTTTATCTTCTATTAGTTTTAAAAAGTTTAAACAACAATAAAATTATCAAACATTAACGTTATTGCATGTAATATTAAAAATATTATAAATATAACATATTTGTAACATTTTACAAAAATCATATTTTTATTTATAATATAAAAATATAATAAAATGTATTGACTTGTTGGCATGAGATGTACTGTTTGGAAATTTTAATGCGAATGTGTCGATCGATATTTAGCATATTGCCGATGAACTTGTTTAAATCCTTTCATAAAAATTAATGATTGGAATAAAAATATAAATTCAGTTTGTATATGTCATGTGTCTTAGTTTCTTATGCAGCCATCATCAATTGCTAAACCATAAACTAGTATTTCGCGATGAAAACAAGTTGTAACTGTAGTGAACCGAGGCGTTGTGTCAGTAAATTGTCCTGTAAACATTTATCTATAAGTCCGTTAATATTAGTTGCCTTCCCAAAAAATCTTTTTTTTCTAAATATATTTCTCTTAAGCAAAGTCGGTAACAGGAGATCGCATCCAAAACGTCTCGTCTTGCTTTTGCACTCATTTCAAAATCTGGATCATTTGCTACAATTTGATTGACGATTTCGGTTATCTTACTATTTTTACTAAGGAAGTCTGCAGAGAAATTTTTTGGGTTCTTCGTTTTCAGAATCACTATTTTCCAGTTCTACACGAATTCCTTGTTCTTCCAGTTCTTGAAGGTCGTCGTTGATAAGATTCTCACCAGAAACCTGCTGTAACTCCTCAATATCCTGCTCGTCTACATCTCCTAGTCCTGTTGTATCGATTAGGTTGACTTTGGTCAACCTAACGATACAGCGATAGGTTCTTCTCATTGAGAATTCTTGAATACCTTCAGCCATAACTTCTTCCACACTCCGTTCGTGCATTTATGGGTTAATTCTTGCCAAGCGAATTCGATACTGACTATGGCATCCATGATGTTATATTTTTTTCCAAAATTGCACCAAACAAACATAGATTTAAAGAAAGCGCACCTTTTTCTGATTGGTTTGTGTTCGTAAATAATCGTATTATATACGAATCAATGAAATGTTGCGATAATTTGAATCAACGTAAATTGTGAGCTTTTTTTAGGCTTCGAGCAAACCGCGTTATATCGAATCAGTGTTAATCGAGGCAGCGTTAAGCGGGTCTTACTGTATAAGCAGTCGAAAAGAGCAAATATCGTCAAAAAGCCGTATTTTCTTATTATTTCGGCACTACAGAAGCTCCTAGAGAAAAACTACTGGGTCTAGGAAACTGAAGTTCTAAACTTAAGCCTCTCGTTATCAGTGAGGAACTTCCGGGTCGATAGGTCAAAGTTCACGGGGGTTCTCCATAGAGATAGTTTACTTTATCACTTAATTTTATGTTTATAAGGATAAAATTTCACTGAAACGAATGATTTTCATTCAAAATATTATCCAGTCTAAGCTCAAATTTATGCGAATTAAAATTGTTATAAACGCTTTCAATACGTCGCGGCATATTGAAAGCGTATAAGCGTCAAATCGAAATGTAGAAAACAATAATAAAAATCTTGCGAGAGTACCGCTTAGAAGTGCAAGCTTATCTTTTACCAAAGAAAAACTCCTAACAAAAAAAAAATTGACTGTCATCTAAATTGTCATACTTTTTCACTCCGCAATTTTTTTGCATCTCGTGCTTCTGATGTTTTCGTTTAGATATCAAAGAGTATGTCTGGAATATTGACATGGTTTCAAAATAAAATCTAATCTTAATCTAGTTAAGGCACACAGCAAAGAACGTGACGACCTGAGGTTTCACATTCAATGTCCATGCCTTCGTTCTGGCGATCATACCGAAACTCACCTTAATGTATTTTGGGTAAATGTGAAGTTAGGTACACCCGATGGTGGCACTTCCGGTCGCCATCTTGTTTGTGAACGCTATGTCCACAAACAAGATGGCAAACTGCGCAAATACTAACAAAATCATATAATAAAGAAAAAACTTGTACTCACAATTAAAATGATTTTATTTTTCTTCTATTTCTTCTAACTAGAACATAATTCTGCAAAATCTTTAGTACGTACATTTTGTTTTATTTTACTTAACACTTTTCGCGTACTTTTAACACACGTTTCTTCTTTCTTCCTCTTTCGATTTTCAGATTTCTTAGGGATTGCTTTGGGGCAAAAGGCACAATTCCACCAACAACCCACTTGGATCCTTTCAAAATCCTACCGTTTTCGTTTTTTCTTTTACTCACAACAGTTTCGTCGATTTCGACAATCTTTCCAGGACCACAAATTTTCATTTAGGATAAATTATACAAGGAAATCATCGTAACATGTCGTATGAAGTTTGCCCAGTCAACAGCTGTATTACTTACGCCCACGGCCAAACAGGTCGTTCTCAACGTACACTCTATACAAATTAAATGCCATATGATAGAAAAAATAGTTTCACATGAAATTTTTCCGAATTACCTTTAAAAGTTTCGTCAAACTGTGAACGGCTCAACTTGAATTTGTGACATCGAAATAAAATTAAATCACGATCCTTTCTATAAATTAATTTAAGACGACCATTGCATTTCATACAATCTTCATCTACAGGTTGTAAACCGAACTTTATGGCAAACTGAACATCTGATGATATTGTTTTGTCAACATCATGTCAGAAAATCCGATTATCAATAATGGAAAAAATCCTTTGAGGTCCACTTTTTCCATAAAAATTGTTGACCTTCAAGTAATTCTGACCTTACAACAATAAAAAAGAAAATAGTAAATATTAACTCCGAAAAAAATTTTATACAACTCCATGAAATAAATTTTTGAAACTTAATAATAAAATAAAGTTTATAAATTGATTTTTTTAAAAAACCCAATATAAACACCAAATGATGTTAGAAATCTTGAAAATCATTGATAGCAACACCTACATTAAAAAACGAAATAACTTGTTATAAGATTCCGTTAGTTAGGTAAATCTGATGGCGGAAATCTCCGCCATCAGATTTACCTAACTACACATTTCCATATTTTGAAGCTGGAACAGACTCCATCATCCGACCCTCTCGTCCCTTTTCTAGCAGGCTGACGCCAGATATGTGGTCCATTAAGAGAATTCCCTCCATCGTACTTCGGTAGAATTGTGCTGGTATATCATCTTGTAACAAACCGATGCTTTATAGATTTGTTTACTTCTGCAGCTTCTCTAGCACCTGACACTTACATGTCGAGTGCCAAATTTTCATTTTTATAAAATTAATTTTTGAAGAAATGCTGTCTGAAAAATGTGCAGATCAAAGCATACACTTGCTTTATTAGTGCCTCTAGCTAGAATCAGCACTTTCTACACACTTGCCGACTTACACTGTTTACTTCGCGTTATGCTCAAGCTTTATCCATACTACCATGCTTTGTCACTCATACTCATGACAGTGATTGCGTGGTTGCTTTGAGCTATTAGTTTCATACTGGTGTGAAAGAAAATTATATACGAATCAATGAAATGTTGCGATAATTTGAATCAACGTAAATTGTGAGCTTTTTTTAGGCTTCGAGCAAACCGCGTTATATCGAATCAGTGNAAATAGTTGATGACTGTTGAACAAAGAGTAGAAACAGTTAATAACCCTATTATAAAATATTGTAGAAGGAAGTTCATGTTCAATCAAGAAAAAGTTGTAACGCATTTTCCACCTTTAACTCTTTCTTGAGTGGGGTGCCAATCTGTCATACCCCCAATTGTTAAGCAAATAGACCAGGGTACCAATTCATCGAAACCCTGTTGTAAAGTACTATATTTAATTTGCCGCTCTACAACGAATTTTTCTTAGAGCCGGGACCTAACGGGTACTTTACGCGGTTCGCGTTTGTTAGTTGCCAGGCCTGGACTTTTAGCGTGCACCGGAAAAAATTAAGAACAAAGTTAGCCACAAAAAATTCTCAATAATAAATGTTTAATCAAGTTTAACAAATACTATGTACAAGATTTATAAACAAACAACAAATTTATTAATCAAAATCAAAATCACAAAATCAACCCGACAAACTTAAGTCTTATTCTAACTTAGAACTATTCCCCTTGGAATTCCGACAAAACAAAATCCAATTCTTAACTTAGATACAAATTCTCTTATAACTATCAATCCTAACCGTCACCTCAATTAATACTCGGAACCTTTTCCTTCTACTCAAGACTTTCCTATTTTCCAATCACCAAAATNATTACTACGTAAATTATATTTAAGAGTTTACGACCACTGTGCTGGGTGAGACGTTGTTAAAACAAAAAAAGTTATGCATTCCATCACGTACATAAACAGTGTCATAATTCGCCAAGTGCAAATCAGCAAATTCGTAAAATTTTTGTTTATTTTGAACAATCCGGATAATCGAAAATCCGGATAATGGAGGTCCGGATAATGGAGGTTCTACTGTAGTTTCATACTGGTGTGAAAGAAAAAATATTTTATTACGTTACCAAAAATACTAAAACTATCAGTTCTACGATTTAAATTTATACTTGGGTGACGACTGACTTTACTTTTACACTTACATATAAACGAATTTCAATTGTTCAAAAATGGACATTAATAGCCGAATGCTGCAATTTCTCCGTTGCATCTCCCCTGACTACACCACTCCAATGTACAATACGAGGGACAAAATAGTAAAAGTATAAAAATAACGTAACGTAAAAGTATAAAATACGTAATTTATGGACGATCTCCGAGATTATCTTTTGTCATCCCGTCTATACTCATTACTAGTTAAATAGCGTTATGCTCGCAACTGCATATAACTATGAAGATTCTGTAACATATTCTTCTTAAAAATTAAAAAAAAATTATTCTCTCTTATATTAAAAATTGAAGCTTTTTGTATAATCATAAATATTTTAACACTACATTTAAAAATCAAACCAATAACATCAGAAAAATACAGATTTATATAACATTTATTATTGCATTATTAAATTTTGTTCATTCTACAGAGAAATTAAAGTGAATAATCTTCAAAAATTTTTCTGCCTTTATATTTCATAGAAAATATCAAGTTGATGATATTCTTGGAAACTGTTCAGACTAATTTAATAATCTGTTGAAAGTATTACAAATATGCAATGTATACAAATTTAATTTCAATTTAAAACATTACATAATTTAAAATAAATTTATTGATATAATTTGATACTCAGATTTAAAATATGTATTAAGCTATTTATTAAAATATTATGAATACAGATTATTTTTACAATATATTACAAGTTACAAATATAGGAAAATTTGCTTAAAATAATTCCTTTGGTATAAAATAAAATTATATAGACATATGAAAAAATGAGAAATAAATATTGGAGTTCAACACAAGAAAATAATTGTGCTTATGTATTTATGACATATTTGAAACAGATGTTTCTTAAATATAGTTCAAAAGTACCAGAATAATGCTTTTGGAATCTTAAAAGTAAACAAAGTTCCAGATATTTTTTTCCAATAAAAAAAAGGCTACCAAGAGGATAAGAAACTTTTTCTTTTTTGAATTCACATTGTGGAAAATAAAAAGTTTTAATTTAATCTAAAAATTTTAAATTTCTGTATATTAAAGAGTTAAATTATATAGGATAACACAACTAGTTAATTTTATAAAATAATTTTGTATTTTAGTCTAACATTAAGAGTTATTTACTTCAGTCAAACGATTTTTGATATCTTCTACAAGTTTTTCTCGTGAAACTTCAATCTGAAAAATTAAAATACTCATATTATAATCTATAAAGTAAATAATTTTTGATTTATAATAATTTATATAATTAGCTCATACAGTAAATAAAAAGAAAATAGAAAAAATATATAACATAAATTTTATTTGCATAATGCTAAATAAGACAAATCAATAAAATTCTGCAAGTACCTATAAACTGACACTGACAGCATGAATGAAACCAATAATTATTACAATGGAAAAGTGAAGAGTCTTAAATTTAATGAAGTGCAGTTTATCAAAATTATTAACAGCAGCAATGTTTTTAAATAATGATAAGAAACAAAATCTAGAAACAATATAAAAAAATAGCTTGCAATACCATTTTGTACAGCTGAATTTTTTAAATGAGAGTGAATTCTTGTTTAATTTCTACAGTAAATTTTTGAATTCATCACTTGAGGTTAGGATAAATGTTGAAAATCTATAATGTGATTATTTTGTTTAATTAAAACTGGTTTGGATTGCAATGTAATAATCAAGATAATTTAGTTTTCAATTTATTGAACAGATTCATTAACATATGCAGAAATAAATATGATTAATTAGAAAGCTGTTGCAATAAAAAAACTTCAAATGTACCTAAGCACTATCAAAATTATTGTCATGAAGAATCATCATTAGAAAAATACAAATTTTAAATTGTACCAGTAGGCATGCATTACAATCAACACCAGTAATATAGACATTATATAGTCTGTATTAAATTCTCTTCCTATCTATTTGTGGGTTTTATTTGTAATTTAGAAATCAGTATGTGTTATTAAACAAATAATTATTTTAAATTAAAATTGAAAAAATGATTGTAGATCTTACAAACTACAAATTTTTTCATCTGGGTAATAACAGAAAATTTTTCCAGTTTAATACTTTTTACTAGTTTTACAAGAAAATTCGATATGGCTGGGCCTGCTATTTGGACCCTCACACCTTACAGATCAAATGTTTTAAGAAAATACAAAATTTTAAAATGTAAAAATATAATCTCATTGTAACAGTATTAAATACACTACCATTATTATTCTCTGAAGTAAGAATCATTTTCATCTTAACCAACTATAAACATGAAAATATTTACTAAATTATTTAATAAATATATAATTACTATCAAAAGATATGCAGGTTAAGATGAACTTTTAAATCAAAATGTGCTGTAAGTGCTTGAAATCCTCAATTAAATATCCAAAGTGAGATAGAACTAATGGTCGCACTTCCAGTTTGCTGGAATGCAATGTTAAACTTGTATAATTGGCAAAATTTAGATCATGTCTTAGAGGAAACTATAATTCTGACTGTGTGTGGCATTTTTTGATGCTTATACATTTTTGATGCTTATACATATATGTGTAGATACCTGAATCTAAATCCTTAATTTTTCCCTTTCAACATCAAAGAAAAGATTAGTTATTTCTCTATGAATAATAAGTCTGGATTTGCATCTATATAACATTGTATGGAAGTTTTTATTATATCAGTTATTTCTTTAGCATATCCAATAATGCTTTGATAATTTATAAATAATATTGACTTATTCCAAAACTGTGTCTTTTAATTATTCTTTATTTCACAACTGTGTGATAGGTAGACACTGGGCATCTTTAACATCACTATTTATTCAGGAATATCTTACACACTGATATANGTTAATACACATTCATATATAATTCCAGTATAATAATCCAATCCTCTTGCAAGACTAAGATCAAATGATAACTATGGAATAAGAAAAATTTTGTTTAACAATTTAGCCAAGAAATTATCAAATTCAATTCTGTTCTTACATTAATGAAATAAATGCAAGAACAAAAATTCATTAAAAAAAATTCTTAAATAAACAAAAACAATAAATTAAGAATTTAGTTCAAATTCACATTTTCATAAATTTAATATCATCAAAGAATTATCACATCAAATTTTAAAGTAAAATATGTTGAAAAAATTCATAAAATGAATCAAAATGTGGAAATTCACAAATACTTTCATTTTTATTACAAGGCTTTTTAAGTGAACATTCTAAAACATTACAATATAAAAAATAAAACACAAAAATTTAAATGCATTTAAATCAAATCAATTTGGATGCAANTATTCTTCTTAAAAATTAAAAAAAAATTATTCTCTCTTATATTAAAAATTGAAGCTTTTTGTATAATCATAAATATTTTAACACTACATTTAAAAATCAAACCAATAACATCAGAAAAATACAGATTTATATAACATTTATTATTGCATTATTAAATTTTGTTCATTCTACAGAGAAATTAAAGTGAATAATCTTCAAAAATTTTTCTGCCTTTATATTTCATAGAAAATATCAAGTTGATGATATTCTTGGAAACTGTTCAGACTAATTTAATAATCTGTTGAAAGTATTACAAATATGCAATGTATACAAATTTAATTTCAATTTAAAACATTACATAATTTAAAATAAATTTATTGATATAATTTAATACTCAGATTTAAAATATGTATTAAGCTATTTATTAAAATATTATGAATACAGATTATTTTTACAATATATTACAAGTTACAAATATAGGAAAATTTGCTTAAAATAATTCCTTTGGTATAAAATAAAATTATATAGACATATGAAAAAATGAGAAATAAATATTGGAGTTCAACACAAGAAAATAATTGTGCTTATGTATTTATGACATATTTGAAACAGATGTTTCTTAAATATAGTTCAAAATTACCAGAATAATGTTTTTGGAATCTTAAAAGTAAACAAAGTTCCAGGTATTTTTTTCCAATAAAAAAAAGGCTACTAAGAGGATAAGAAACTTTTTTCTTTTTTAAATTCACATTGTGGAAAATAAAAAGTTTTAATTTAATCTAAAAATTTTAAATTTCTGTATATTAAAGAGTTAAATTATATAGGATAACACAACTAGTTAATTTTATAAAATAATTTTGTATTTTAGTCTAACATTAAGAGTTATTTACTTCAGTCAAACGATTTTTGATTTCTTCTACAAGTTTTTCTCTTGAAACTTCAATCTGAAAAATTAAAATACTCATATTATAATCTATAAAGTAAATAATTTTTGATTTATAATAATTTATATAATTAGCTCATACAGTAAATAAAAAGAAAATAGAAAAAATATATAACATAAATTTTATTTGCATAATGCTAAATAAGACAAATCGATAAAATTCTGCAAGTACCTATAAACTGACACTGACAGCATGAATGAAACCAATAATTATTACAATGGAAAACTGAAGAGTCTTAAGTTTAATGAAGTGCAGTTTATCAAAATTATTAACAGCAGCAATGTTTTTAAATAATGATAAGAAACAAAATCTAGAAACAATACAAAAAAATAGCTTGCAATACCATTTTGTACAGCTGAATTTTTTAAATGAGATTGAATTCATGTTTAATTTCTACAGTAAATTTTTGAATTCATCACTTGAGGTTAGGATAAATGTTGAAAATCTATAATATGATTATTCTGTTTAATTAAAACTGGTTTGGATTGCAATGTAATAATCAAGATAATTTAGTTTTCAATTTATTGAATAGATTCTTTAACATATGCAGAAATAAATATGATTAATTAGAAAGCTGTTGCAATAAAAAAACTTCAAATGTACCTAAGCACTATCAAAATTATTGTCATGAAGAATTATCATTAGAAAAATACAAATTTTAAACTGTACTACTGTAGTAGGCATGCATTACAATCAACACCAGTAATATAGACATTATATAGTCTGTATTAAATTCTCTTGCTATCTATTTGTGGGTTGTATTTGTAATTTAGAAATCAGTATGTGTTATTAAACAAAGAATTATTTTAAATTAAAATTGAAAAAATGATTGTAGATCTTACAAACTAAAAATTTTTTCATCTGGGTAATAACAGAAAATTTTTCCAGTTTAATACTTTTTACTAGTTTTACAAGAAAATTCGATATGGCTGGGCCTGCTATTCAGACCCTCACATCTTACAGATCAAATCTTAAGAAAATACAAAATTTTAAAATGTAAAAATATAATCTCGTTGTAACAGTATTAAATACACCACCATTATTATTCTCTGAAGTAGGAATCATTTTCATCTTAACCAACTATAAACATGAAAATATTTACTAAACTATTTAATAAATATATAATTACTATCAAAAGATATGCAGGTTAAGATGAACTTTTAAATCAAAATGTGCTGTAAGTGCTTGAAATCCTCAATTAAATATCCAAAGTGAGATAAAACTAATGGTCGCACTTCCAGTTTGCTGGAATGCAATGTTAAACTCATATAATTGGCAAAATTTAGATCATGTCTTAGAGAAAACTATAATTCTGATTGTGTGTGACATTTTTTAATGCTTATACATTTATATATACATGTAGATATCTGAATCTAAATCCTTAATTTTTCCCTTTCAACATCAAAGAAAAGATTAGTCATTTCTCTATGAATAATAAGTCTGGATTTGCATCTATATAACATTGTATGGAAGTTTTTTATATCAGTTATTTCTTTAGCATATCCAATAATGATTTGATGATTTATAAATAATATTGACTTATTCCAAAACTGTGTCTTTTAATTATTCTTTACTTCACAACTGTGTGATAGGTAGACACTGGGCATCTTTAACATCACTATTTATTCAGGAATATCTTACACACTTATATGTGTTTCAGGCATACGTCTCTCTCTTCCATTGGCTTTTTCTTTAAGACATTTAGTAAAGAGGTGCTAACTAATACACATCATTTTTTAAAATACATATATTTACAGTTAAAATTTCCCGACAGTGTACTGAACAGCACTTAACCTTCACTAGTGATGTTGATTTTATATCATCACCAGTGAAAAACTGTAGACAATCACTTGTGTAAGATGGCATTTTCCTAAATTTTTTGAAGGTCAGTGATAAGTGGAAAAAANATCAGTTATTTCTTTAGCATATCCAATAATGCTTTGATAATTTATAAATAATATTGACTTATTCCAAAACTGTGTCTTTTAATTATTCTTTATTTCACAACTGTGTGATAGGTAGACACTGGGCATCTTTAACATCACTATTTATTCAGGAATATCTTACACACTGATATGTGTTTTGGGCATTTGTCTCTCTCTTCCACTGGCTTTTTCTTTAAGACATTTAGTAAAGAGGTGCTAACTAATACACATCCTTTTTTAAAATACATATATTTACAATTAAAATTTTCCAACAGTGTACTGAACAGCACTTAACCTTCACTAGTGATGTTGATTTTATATCATCACCAGTGAAAAACTGTACACAATCACCTGTGTAAGATGGCATTTTCCTAAATTTTTTGAAGGTCAGTGATAAGTGGAAAAAATTTTCAATTAAAATGTTTACAGTTAGCTGATAGAATGTTGCATGAAGATATCATGAAAATACAGCTAAGTTAGTCAATGTAGTAAAAAATGCCTGCAAAAAAAACTAGATGATATGGAAAATCACCACAATTACATATGATCACAGGTTAATGATATTTCACTGATAGACTGTTAATTTATAATAAATTGAAATGAAAACGATTTATAAGATAAGCTATGCATATAGTATTAAAAACAAATTCAAACCTCTTTTCTAGTTGAAACATGCCGTAACTTTACAATTCCTTTTTGCAACTCACTTTCACCAATGATAATAGCCCAAGGTATTGCATGTTCTTCACAATATTGTAACTGATCAAGAAGTTTTGGATTCAATTTATAGGAATGTTCAGTCTGTGATAAAAATAAAAAAATAATATAATTACTTATTTATTTATATTGTAATTATAAATATAAAAATTAGTTATTTTTACAAAAATTTCAACCATTTTTATACAATATACAATGAATTATGAGAATACTAATATTTTGAATTATCCAAATTCATTAGAATATTAATTAGTAAAGTATATGAAGTAAAAATTTAAAAAATATTAATTAAAGGCAATTACTGAAATCACTGTATTTTTACACTTTTTAAAGACTTTGATATTTTAAAAATTAGTGTAACATCATACTTGGACTTTGTTGTTTTATATGTATTCAAAATGATTTTATTTATGATATTTTGATTCATTAGCAAATTTAGTTTGAAGAAATCTTACATTTCTGAAATTTGAAAATCTTTATATTTNATATAAATACATATACTAACTTAAAAACTGTACTTTATAATCCAGATGTGTAATATGGGTTCCTAAAGGTAAAATTGCACCTCAATCCTCCTCTCCTAATAATTTTGCAAAAGATCAGAAGCGCTGCTAGCTGTTTGAACGCCCATGTGCAGTACCGATTATGCTGCCCCCGTTTAACTACGACTACCTACGCTGAGCTTGCCAGAAAGGTTCTTTAGTGTTGTCTTATAAAGGTGTGAAAAAAGAAAAGAAATACTTTACAAAGAAAAACTATTTATTTTTATTACTAAATTATTTTTGTTTACTTAGGTATAAAACCATATAAATATTTACCTACAGAAATTGAACTCTTCTTGCCTTTATGTTTGCGAAATCTGCTATCAATTTTCTTGTATCCAAGCTGTCTATGATTTCATGTTCAATTGAAACTATAAATGTAAATGAAGATATTGTGATATTAACATG
>NW_019385202.1:340609-341263 GCF_000671375.1 Centruroides sculpturatus
GTTAAAAATTATTTTTTTATTTTGTACAAACAAAATAAATTTATTGAAAAATATAAAAACAATAAAAAATTATACTTCAGATGTTAATTTAGTATCAAAAACGTAAAATATTTGAGTAGCCCGAGAAATAGCCGAAGATTGCAGTGCCACAGCACTAGCAAAAATTTAAATTTGCCGACTGGAATGCTTTCGGATAACGGACGTTTCGGATAACCAGCTTTCGGATAAACGACGCTCTACTGTATTTTGAAGCAGTTGGTAATCTGGCAACAGTGTTTTCAATTGGGCAATTTTTCTATACTATTATAAATTTCTCAAGATGTGTCCAAATATTTTTTAAAAACAGGACCAGTCAGGTCTAGGCAAACTAGATAATAATTGCTTAGGACCCAAATCTGAAAGGGACTCTTAAATCAATTCGTAAATTTTTTTTCTTTATATTTGAATTTAAATGATTAGTGAATAAAATGTATATTCTATAAACCAACAAATTTTTAGGCCTTCATTTATTAACAATACTGTAGAGTACTGAGATATAAGTAATGGATCGAATTGAATCGAGAGTTTTTGGTATCAGATCACATCAATAGAATTCAATATTGTATCATCTTGGAGAGAAGCAAAGGATCAAACTGAATTGAAAATTATCAGTAT
>NW_019385203.1:0-4691 GCF_000671375.1 Centruroides sculpturatus
CGTTTGGTGATGAATTGGGAAGGAGAGGAATCCTGTACCAAGTATTAAACATTGTTTTTCCCACTATGTTTTGTTTTTGTGGCTTTTTTTTAAATTATGGTCTCAAACTTTGTCAGGCAAATAGCAAGGAATAATTTCTTGTATATGAATTTTTTTTTCTTGAAATACGAAAATAAATTTTTACTTCACATTTATGTTTATGGTTATTTTAATACTTAAACAACAACATATTTACAGGATATCAATTAAGTTTAATGGGAAGTTTGAAAACCAGATGGTTTCAAACTTTTTTCCAGGATTGCATATATAAAAGCATTCTAACTTGAATTTAACAAAAAGTTTACAAGTTTAGCATGCATAAATCATTTAAAAAACGCGGAGAAACGAGAACGTGTACAGCGAAGTTCACCAAAATTGTGCACTAAGTGACAGCTGCGAGGAAGAGGTAGTNCTCCTGCCCTTAAGGTTTCCATATCTTGTCTCGGATTTCATCTGCCTAACTCTTTTCTAAAGACGGACGACAGTGGGAATTTATAGGTTATAAAAAAATGAAACAATTAATACTTTTCCCAATTTAACACATAATATGAGACAATTTTCAAGCACATTTCCACAATTAAAAGCCGTTGGAATGTACTGCAATTAACATTGCTTTGGTTTTCCTTGTTTTATTGAGAGAACTATATTTTTAACTATACAAAGTAGGCATATACTAGTTTTATTCGATACATGGCGAAAGAAAAATCGCTGCGAAGAGAACTCATTCTAACAATGAAAACGTTTTTCATTATTTCTTTGTAATAAAGTTAAGCAATACGTCATTTGTATATTTTTGTTATTGATATTTGAATAAACGCTATTTGGGGTTTTTAAAGAAATTGTATTGAAGTCCAGTAGCGTGCCGTCATTAGAAGCGATGGATGCGCCGCTTCCCTCGTATTTTCTAAAAAATAAATACATATTAATTTTAAAGAGAAAAATCGAACTTTATAATAATCTGATCACTTTTATTAGAGCGATACGAGTAACAGGTTCAGGCCAAACGGTTCCGTTTCCTAAACAGTGGGAATTCGGTTGTGGGTTCGCGCCTTGCAAGGACAGACTGGCCACGTGGAGTTTTCCGGGTTTTGTCCACGTTAGGTTTGAACGTGGGTCTTCACTGTGCGGCCATGACGGTGTACGTAGGTAAGTTTAACCCAAAATATACAGAGTCACGCGCACTTTTTGACAGAACATGGATTTTAACCACGTAATACAATTAGCCAATAGAAAATTTGACAACCCATTGTCGCTACTCTGATAATCTAGGTACTCTACGATATTGAACACGGCTCCGACATTGCCAATCTAAATATATAAAATTACTTGTCCTGAGTGATTGATTCATCATCGCCCAGAGCAAACCGCTGAACCTAAAGAGGTAAAATTTTATACACAGGGCACGCCATAAGAATGCACACTAAGATGGAATTTTTGGAAATTTTCCTCGCGGGGGAGAGAGAGAGGATTAAGACTTAACCTGAAGAACAGCTTCTACTGTACTATTTTAGATGAAAATTTTTGTTTTCAACTACGTTTGGTTTTCATTGAGTGTATTAAATTGATAACATTTCAGACATTATTATAAATATTTTTATATATTTCAATTCTTTAACCAAATGTTCGAATCGTTTTAAATTCGAATTTGTTATTGTATATTGGTTCGATTATAGAATGATTGTAAACGTTCCAGAAAATTGATCAAATTGAAAACAGTTCGTTTGATTCTTGGCAATTCTCATCATTCTCAGCGGTAGGTGTTATATAACAATTATTATGGTTGTTGAAATACTGAATATACAGTAAATGGGATTTGCTTGTAGAATCCGCTCGTGCGAAGTCGCGGGTAACAGCTAGTGCTGACATACAGGATGTTATAATATTCAACTCAGTTAAAATTATTTACTTGATTTTCAAAAAACCTAATATTTTTTATTTTAAAAATGCAAAAGAAATAATGTTTTAATAATCGAATAAATTATTTGTTTTATAAAAAAATATTTTTTTTTCTTTATTTTTCATTAAAATAAAGACCGTAAGGGGGTATCTTGTCTTAGAAATGGCTTCGATTTCGTTAACAGAGTTGTTGTTATTACTACACGAATTACAGTAATGAAAACTAAGCTGTAACATTCTTCGACATTTCATTATAATACTTGATTAATATAATATATTTCGAGTCTTTCCACAAGAAAGAAATGAATAAAGATTTCGAAAAGTATCGTTTACCCTGGGAACACGAAGAACATTGGAAATTAAGAAAGAAATTTCTTATTTGCCATCAAAATAGCTTTTCAGAAGATCAGTTAATTTGTTTGTCCCAGGTTTATATGAATATTAAAGTATTAGGATGTAGGTGAGTGTATTTTAAAATGTCTTGTTTCAAACAGCTTGACTTTTAATTGAAGTCAATATTACTACGTGTGGACATTGAAAGTATTCATGATACACTACATTTTTATTTGTTTGCTAATGCCATGAATAATGATCATTTATGAGTAGTTAGTCTCATATTGATCAATGTGATTAGAATGTCAGATAGCATTAGAAAAGGATATTACTTTTAATTTTGTTATAGGAAACATGAAAGAAATTAAACACTAGACTATATATTAATTCAGCTGTTAAAAAAGTAGTGATGTTATGTTGGAAAGCATACTTGATTCAGTATAAATCTCCTTAAAAACACTTCAATAACCATAAATTATGGTAACAACTCTAGTTTTTAATGTTTTCGGCTGTATTTTACCAACCTTTATCAGGAATATTACAAATTAAATTTCACTAACCCTGTATATAGTAGAATTGCTGAGGTTAAGTATCCTGTTGACACTCTAGAAAATGTGAATAAAAGCAACTCAATTTTTGGTCATCTATGTTGCTGTTTGCAATTCTTAAGATATTTAATGCAGTAGTCTCTCTAAGTTAAGGGTCCCCCCAAAAGAAATAATTTTTTTAATAATCGGTCCTCTGATTTTATGCCAATGAAAATACAATTTATGTAAATGAAACCGTTTTAATAATGCTTTTTATATTTGCAGGTATTCAAAGGAAGTAATGCAGAAATATGTTGAACTTAGTAAAATACTTGAGAATTTTGACTATCAAGAACAACAACATCCATTAACAATAGATACTCAAGGTATATATTATTATTTCATATTTAAATTTGTAAATGGATCACTTGCATATAATGATTTTTTCATAAGATGAAATAAGTTTTTCTTTAATTTGTTAAAAACAGACAAAATATGTTTTATATTCCTTTTAGGTTTTGAATTTTTTTTAATTTGCCACTTGATGGTAAAGTTTTGTAATTAAAAACTAATTACATTTCTAATGTTATAAATTGGGAAAGAGGATTATGTTTTTAGAAGAAAGATTTCCAAGTTTTTTTTATTTATTTATTCAATTTAGCTGTTTGCTTTCATTTTCTGTTTTAAAACCAGTTAGGTATAATTTTAAGATTAACTTATTTCAAATATTATTAGAGAAATTTTAACTTGCACAATTTTAATCTGATGGCATTTTTTTTATCTAATAACTTAATACAGTACTTTGAACTAGAAGCAATCTTAAATACTTCAACTGTTTTTGAAGGAAATGCTGTATATATTAATATTTATATTCCACCATGGGCAAATGCAGCTCTTGCTGAAATTTCTGCTTTTTATTATTATTTTTACAATTTTATTTCCAAAATTTTGTGTGNCACCTCAGGGGAAGTCATAAAACAGTTGGGTGCTAATGACTTTGTGAAAGGGAAAAAGTTCTACACTTAGAAACTTCGAAAGAAGGGATTTGGCCTGTACCGTCCGCGGGCCGCATAAACATTGATAGGGGGCTGTATGTGGCCCGCGGGCCGCAGGTTGTGCACCCCTGTATATCTTATCTCAAGCAGGATTAGATTTAATGAAAATTTTATTCATTGTTATCATTTTTTTTATTTCATAAAAAAATTGTAAATAAAAAATTTCCCAACTTGCCACCATCACCCAAACTGTGGCAGACTCAATCAACACTCTCTACCTACTGCCTCTCCTAACAATATCTGCTGGTACCATATGAAATTTGGCACAATGCCTGACGATGATGATAATCTTGTTTGCTGGGAAACAAAAACAGGAGTCAGTAGAGACGATGACTGATTCCGAAAATTCAAGCTGTTGCTTATTCATCACTGACCATACGTCCAAAGTGGCATTCTGGCATTCCTGATCGACACTGGTGCCAACATCTTCGTCTACCCAGTTTCATGCCTTCCAAGGTGCTGTGTAGAAGATTACCAACTCTTCACAGTGAATGGAACAGAAATCAAAATACAGTAGACTCTCGAAAACTCGGCACTCGATAACCCGGCACTCTGGATAACTCGGCCAAACCCTGGCAGGGCAAAAAAATCCTTAGTTAATTAATTTTCATTATAGACAGCTTTATGCCTCATAAAGTATTTTTCTGAGGTCTGTCTTATCAGGTAAATTACTGTACACAGCGTATTCATTAATTTTCATTTTCATGTAGTAAAGGCTCTACGCCTTCATAAAGGACATACTTTTCCTTTGTTTAAGGGTATTTGGGCAGTTTATTCTCTGTTGTATTCTCAAGTAAACAATACATACAAGTACAGTACAGTATTTTCTGAGGAAACACTC
>NW_019385203.1:6093-8103 GCF_000671375.1 Centruroides sculpturatus
CGCGTTGGAACTTTCTAAAAATCTCTTCTTAGTGTGCATTGCCATGGCATTCACTACTAAAACGCATATAAAAACAGAAATCGCATCTAAAATAGCGCAGTAGAAGCCGTTTTTCCGGTTAAGACTTAATGCTCCCCCTCACCCCCCCCGCGTTGGAATTTCGAAAAATCCTTTCTTAGTGTGCGTTTCCATGACGTACCCTAACTGTGTACCAAATTTCACCTCTTTAGGTTAAGTGGTTTGCTCTGGGCGATGATGAATCAGTGAATGAATGAGTGAGTCAGTCAGGACAAGCAATTTTATATATTTAGATACATGTCGAAATTCCCCCCACTGGGGAAGATGGACAGGATTAAGGCTTACTGTGAAGAACTTGGCTTCTATTATACTATTTTAGATGCAGTTTTTTGCATTTTTGATTGCGTTTTAATAGGGTATGTCAAGAGAATATACACTAAGAAGAGATTTTTTGAAAAATTCCCACCCCCACGGGGGAAGTGTTATACATTTATAATAGATACATTTTGAGCCACAATAACGCGTGGCGGGGTCTGCTAGTATAATAATATTGTGATAAAAAAACTGCGGTACAGAATAAAAAAGTACAGAACTGCGGCTCCCATGCATTTTGCAAAACATATATTTCGGCTCCTACTGACCTCTTGCTTGCCCACTCCTCTTATATTCTATTATTTAGCACACAAGAATTTGTTAATTTTTTACTTATATATAAATAAAATGTTTTTTCCTTAATTTTTCTAAATAAGCATAGCATGGTTAGTTAAAAAGTGAACAAATGCTATTTGATATCTTTTTATGAAAAGATTTTTTTAAAATGTTTATTTACTTAATATTTATACAATATTTACATTAAGTAAATAAGCATTAAAAAAATATGGCTTTAGACTTGCAGAATTAAACTCATTAACAACTGTTATTGACTTTAATTCTGTAAGCTAAAACAAATAGTTTGTTTTCATTTGTCTTCTCTTTAACTTTCACCATTAATAAGATCTGTAAATAAAATAAAATAAATTAGTTTTATGTTGGGAAAAAAGTATGTAAAAAAAATTCAAATGCTAGACACTCAAATATTGTTTAGTAATGCTGGTAAATCATATTTATGTACAATTTTACTTTCCAAGCTGTTAGGTATACATAACAAGGGAAAGTATTGGAATAATGTCAAATTTGACCCTCCAAATTTTTTGCAAAACTCCATGTTTTGAGACCTCTTGAACCCAAAAAAGTTAAAAAAAAAAAAAAAAGAAGAAGCAAGAAAATTTGTGTGTATGTGTTGGCATCTGTTTCATTTAATATCTCAGGAAGGGGTAATAGTTAAGAAATAAAATTTGGCACAGTAGCTTGTATGTAAGGAGCATTGATTCTATTAAATTTTGGTGATGAAAGATCAAGAGAATGGGGGGAGTGGAGGGGTCATATATCTCAGGGATGCACAACCTTTCTTGAAGAAGGGCCAAATTAGGATTAAGTTTACTGACTGGGGGCCGGACCTCCAAGAGATTAATGTGATGGCTGAGATTGGATGCTGGCGGCAATCTTCTTTATGTGTGGTGTAATGGCAGATGTTGAAACAACCAGCAGATTTTCCAAATTCTTGTTGGTTAACCTGTTCCGTGTTTTGCACTTGTTTAAATTCATAAGCGAAAACGCTTGTACTGCCAAACATTCTTGCACAAAATTGAGCATTGTCTTTCAGTTTTGGAAATGATGTATCTGGCAGTTCTTTGTAGAATGTGAGGAGATTCGAATTTTTGAACTGTGATTTCAATTCATCACTGCACTGGATGTCTATCAACTCAAGTTGGACATCTGGAGGGGCATCTTCCACTTTCACATCAAATGGAGTTGAAAAAGGTTGCAGGTATATCTTGTATTTCTGGAATTCACCAAACCTCTCATTGAATGATGTAAGGAGGGTGTTAACTTGGTCAGAGTAATCCATCTTCATATGTGGGTATTTCTCTTTCATGGCCTTGCAATGTGGAA
>NW_019385203.1:11117-29266 GCF_000671375.1 Centruroides sculpturatus
AAAGTATTTTTCTGAGGTCTGTCTTATCAGGTAAATTACTGTACACAGCGTATTCATTAATTTTCATTTTCATGTAGTAAAGGCTCTACGCCTTCATAAAGGACATACTTTTCCTTTGTTTAAGGGTATTTGGGCAGTTTATTCTCTGTTGTATTCTCAAGTAAACAATACATACAAGTACAGTACAGTATTTTCTGAGGAAACACTCATACTTATTTTTTTTAACCCCATTCCCGATAACCCGGCATTTTCACAAACTCGGCAACCCTTCAGTCCACATTAGGCCGAGTTTTCGAGGCTCTACTGTATATGGCAACACAACAATCACCCAATTTTTCTCTTCAACAGAATTTTACATGGCAATTCATTGTTGCCAATGTTACACAACTGTTGATAGGAGCTGACTTTTTATTCCATTATGGACTTCTTCCAGACCTTTGCAACAAATGTCTTATTGATTCAACTACGAAACTGGTAAGCCATGGACATATTTGCAGCATCACTATATCATCTGTCTGGACTATTGCTGGTGACTCGTCATACCACCAACTTCTGAGCAAGTTTCCTGAAATAACAAGTTCATCTCCAACCATCTCACTTGTCCGACATTTCATGGTCCATCACATAATCACAATGCCTGAACAGCCAGTACACTGTAAACCCCGGCATCTTGCACCAGATCAGTACATACTGGCTAAGCACGAATTACAGTTCATGCTCTCTCAGGGAATCTTCTGCGATTATCAAGTTTCCAAAGCCAACTACCATTCGCAATTTATGCTGATTTTTGGGACTGGTTAATTTTTATCACTGTTTTGTATGCAATGCAGTTCAAATTATCATAGAACTTAACAAATTCCTACAGGGCAACCTGAGTCCAAAAGACCAACTTGAGTGGACCCCACGATGATGACAGCACCTTTCACAATGTAAAAAAAGCCATTTCTAGTGCCACACTCTTGGCCAAATGCACCTCTATCCTTAATGGTAGATACATCATTCACCGCAGTGGGAGCATCTTTACAACAGATGATCGATGGACACTGGCAGCCATTAGCATTTTTCAGTCATAAACTTTCAGAATCACAAAAAAGGGGTTCATGTTTGACTGTGAGTTGTACACTGCTTATACTGCTATCGGGAAGTTCAAATACATGTTGGAAGGAAGACAATTTACACTATTCACCAACCATAAACCACTAACTTTCGCCCTGAAGCAAAAACCCAAGAGAGTATCACCCCAACAGTTTTGCCACTTAGATTTTATAGCACAGTTTACCATGGACATCCTTCATGTCGAGGGAGGCAGCAACATCCCTGCAGACATTTTGTCTCATATAGAGTCTATCACACAGGCAATTGACTTCCTGGCACTTGCCTCTGTCCATGAATCCAATGATGAACTTATGCAACTTCTTCATTTGAACACAGGCCTACAGCTAAAACAGATTACCATCCTGAACACTACGGTACAGCTTTACTGCAATACAACCACATCCTTTCATCACCAAAAACTTCCGACATCAGGCGATTGCCTCACTACATGGTTTGTCACACCTGGGGTTGAGAGCCATGTGTTGTCTCGTTAAGAAGTCCTTTGTGTCACCCAACATTGAGCGCAACTGCAAGAAGTTTGTACAAAACTGTATCACAAACTGGATCATTCACTCTGCCAAATCAGTGATTTGACCATATCCTCATCGACATTGTTGGACTGCTTCTGCCATCCAATGGTTTCATATATTGTCTCATGGCAATCGACTGTTTCTCTTGTTGGTCGGATGCATTTCCCATGACAGGCATTACAGCTGCCAACATAGCGAAAACATTTTTTGAAGGCTGAATCACACATTTTGTCATCCCACAATGATTGACAACCAACCAGGAGGACAATTTAAGTCCCACCTATTTAAAGTACTCACAGTGTTGACAGGGACATCGAGGATCCACACTACCTCCTTTCATCCAGCTGCTAATGGAATAATCGAGCGATTCCATCGGCAACTCAAGGGAGCAATCGAGTGTCACTATCCCGATTGCTGGATGGATGACCTGCCCATCGCACTCTTGGGAATCTGGACTTCCTACAAAGACGACATTGATGCCACCATAGCCAAGCTAGTTTATGGACAAACAATGCGCTTGCCTGGAGAATTTTTTGTAACCACCAATGACAGTACGATAGAAACATTCGATTTCATCTCTGATCTCCAGCACAGAATGTGACAGTTATGTCCTGTTTCACTGCGTAGTCATTGCATGCACCAAGCGTTTGTATTCTGAGATCTGCAGACCTGCTCATGTGTCTTTGTATGCCATGACGCCATGCATAGACCTCTGCATTCCTCATATGATGGACCATTCAGAGTACTTCAATACTCCAGCAAGATATTTAGGATAAGCATTAATGACAAAGAAACAACCATCACCATCGACCAGCTGAAACCAGCTTTTGTCACTGACCCTACAACAACATGCATCCCAACACGAAAAAGAAAACCCTACGAACAACAAACTCAGAGGAAATCAAACACTACCTGTCACAACACGCTTTGACACTTTAACATAAGGTATCGCAGGGGAGTACTGAGGGCACGAATGCCACCAGACGGTATCACATAGTGGTGATGTCAGCGACACCAAAGAAATCTTACTTTTTCCTCTGGCAACTCACGAGGTCAGGCATATACCAATTGAGATCCAACCGCTTCGACTAGACAAAGACTATAGTGCTTGACAACCATAACCTACTTACATTTTGTAAGGTTGGCAACCTGCATTGTCTTGAGGCAAGGGAGATTATATCTGGACAAGTGAGAAAAGTTAGAACCCTTTTCCGTAACAGAATCAACACATAAGTGATAAAAATTTATAATTTTGCTAACATTTTCGACACTTCTATCATATCATCTTCAAGTGCAAGTAAAGAGTCAATACAAGTATTCTTACCAAAAGAAAATAGAACAAATTTCAATATTCTTAACAATTTTTTGAAATGTAGAATAAACAAATATCCATACTAAACAACAATCATTTAGTATTATAGAAAGCCATCATATAAACCTATCAATGGAAAATACATGTTTCATATGGGATATACAATAAAAACATCATCATAAATTTCCTGTGTCAATTGTTTTCCTGCATCAGTTCTCCCCAAATCTTGCCAAAAATGATAGATCAAGAATCCACTGTAATAATAAAATTTTTAATGATAAAATCTCATAACAGATGGTACTACACACTATTTATTAATATTATGATTAATAATATAAAAGTTATTTTTTAAATAAATCATTTAACAGCTGGAAAAGTTATTCAACTCCTTGCTGGATTTTTTATTTAGTTACTGCAAGAGAATAGTAGACATCTGAAGATTAGTAAAGTATTATCATGTGGAGCATTTACTACTATTATACAACTGTACAGTACATATGCATTATTCTAGCAAATGGCATCATTGAGGTTGTCAATTTATAATTAAGCTTGAATTATAGTTCATGTAGAAGTGTGGCAGTCAATAATGAAATGGTTGGTGTTTGAAAGAGAAAGGTAGAAATAAGACTCACCAGTACAGTGTGTATTTCTATTAATAGGACTTATTAAACTCGTATTTAAGATTAACAAGTAAATGTAAATAAAACAATTTTAATCTGTTTGACTGATTTGCAGTAATCTTAAATACCAGTTTAATAAGTCCTATTAATAGAAATACACACTGTACTGGTGAATGAAATAATATTTGAATACATTAAGGACATTGAGGCATATTAATTTAGAAATAAGACATTTAAATTATCACACAATCAAGAGATTGCATATTAACCTAATGTCAACTGGATCGGTAAAGCAGCCAAAGAGCTAACCAGCCAATCTCAGTTTGAATGCCAGTGGCAAAGGAAATGCTCTGTTTTTTTTCCAGTTCAATTTGTTGTAACTTTTTTCAATATAGCCATAAGGCTATATTGAGAAAAGTTCCAACAAATCTATACATCAATGTAAACATGAGACAGGTATGTCATTTTCCTCTGTGCAAAGATTGCTGAAAGAGTATTTCACTCAAACCCTTTAGTACGAGGACTGTAACATATAAATAGAGTTTTCAGAATCCATGATCAGCTTGGTGAAAGATGAGCTACATACTTCCAGAAAATCATCTGGTCTGAAAAAACAGTGTTTCATGTAAGAGGGTTCATAAAATAACATAACATCCATTCTTGAGCTCCCAGTGATGAAATCCACATTTTCTTATTGAAAAGTCACAATTTTGGCAATTAATGAGTATATGATTTGGGGTTAAGAATTCTATTTTCTTTGATTCCTGCTTTATCAGAAAATCAATGAATGTAAAACATTACTTAATTAACTCCCCAAGCATATTTAATTAATTAATTAAATATGCTAAAGACAATTGTGTGTTTTATTGTGAGCATTTAGAAGGGCACAGACCCAGTTTATTTCATCAGAATGAGGCATTTTCCCATTTTGCTTTAACCACAAGAGAATAGCTTCCTGGACACATGATCAAATGCAGAGGAATGCCCATGAATTTGCTAGGAATATCTCAAGGTAAAGGTGAACCAGCAAAAACCTTGTAAATTAGATGTGCTAGAAGATAGCATTGAGAGTAATGTCAACATATTTTAGTTGAAATGTTGCAGAGAGCAGTTTTTGTTGCAGACCATTTCCAAAAATGGTCAGGAATGCTGATGCCTACATGGAATTTTAGATAATGGTACTCTGTATACAACTTTTTTAATTATTTTGGAAGTTCTGTCTGTTTTACTAATTCATTAACAGATAAATAAAAAATTGTATATAAATACGAATCACTCCATGGTTTTAACATAAAAATATTTATTACAGCTATAGTTACTGAAGTATAAAACTGCACATGGACTTTACAACTACTCTGTATAACAATAGTCAGACTTATGTAAACTAAACATTTGTTTTCTGTAATTATCCCTTAACTTTGGTCTGGCATTGCACAATGCATCAGTATATATGCCTGTAGGATATACTTCAACACCAATATAAAAATAATAAAAATTGAATGACTACCTTATATTTCAAGCATATGAATTAAGAATTTTTAAATGCATCAATTAAATATAGTAAAACTTCTTTAACTCAAACGTCTGCAACTCAAAGAAAATGAAGCACTTGATAAGTCTCAATGGAATATAGTGTAGGGATTTAACATCTCCAACTTGAATTTCTCCAAGTCAAAGGTTTTCATGGTTTCCTGACACTGATTTATGAAATTTTCAACTTCCCTAACATGAGTTTTAATATTTATTCTTTCCAAAGTGATCCTAATTATTGGATTTCCAGGAAATTTTCAGATGGTTAGTTTATATACTGTCCAATGCCCATTTGCAGACAATGTTTCAATCCAAAGCAAGAGAACCTCTCACTTTATCTCAACAAGATGTACTGTACCTGTAAAATAATTTGATTCCATTAGCTACATTGAACATTTGCTGAAAGACACAGCTTTACAGCAAAAGGCTTTACATATACAAAGATGTGTATTTTTATCTCTCTTGCATTATACAAAGACATCTTTGATAGTTTTTTGTTTAAAAAAACTATCAAAGATGTCTTTGTATAATGTATCAAAGATAGTTTTTAAACAATAATATATCAAATAATGTATCAAAGATATAGTTATAATGTATCAAAGATAGTTTTTTAAACAAAAAACTATTAAAGACGTCTTTATATAATGCAAGACAGATAAAAATACACATCTATTCAGAAATGGAATTTTTTAATGTATTGTTCTCTAATTCAAGTCACTTATAACTCAAAGTTTTTTCCTGCCTCTTGGAGCTTCAAGTTAGAGAAGTTTTACTGTATATGTAAATTATATTTAAAAATTAAAAGGAAATATAAATGTAACTTACATGTCTTTGATACATAAATGGCTATCACAACTTTAGTTCACAAATGAACTCTAAACAAATATAGACAATAATTTATTAAGCATAGTGTAGTCCAGGCATGACCAACATACAGCCAACAGTCTAAATTCATTAGACAGGCCAGATTCGGCCTGTCTAATGAATTTATGTGGTTCGCGATAAATCTTTCAATATTAGCTACTGAAGTCTGAATAGCTTGATGAAAAATTCTAATGCCAAAAAAAAAAAAAAAAAAGGTCAACAACTCACTGTGCATTTAGAGTTGACCTTCCATTATAAATCTCGTAAGTAGAGTGTTGATAAAGCATGATAATGTGAAAAAATGTATATGTAATCTCTAATCTGACACCACAATGAGATCTTGCACCACCTCAAAATCTTCTTAGGGCAGCCTCTGGTTCAGCCCGTGGAAAAAGTTTTCTTTCCAATTCGGCCAAGGGGCAAAAACTGTTGGCCCACCCCTGGTGTAGTCAGCATTACTAAATAAATACTAAATTTATAGAATGTATGTGAAAATTTTGATTCTATTTTAATGATCTGTTAATAAATTATATGTGCATTAACTTATTTCAAAAAATATGATTTTTATTTATTTGATGAAATGTTTTGAAATAAACTACAGAACCATATCTAATAAGTAACTAAAAAAATTAAAATAATAACATACAAAATATAAATGTATCATAAAACTATAACATATAAATATAAAATTGTTCTCTTTCTAAAAATACCATATTTTTTCACGTAAGATACATCCCTATTTCAGTACAGGATATTTAGGAAAAATAAAAGCTTGCTAAAAATAATTCATTTTTAATTAAAAAAATTACATTAGATTGATAAATTTACTTCTACAGTTTGGAATTCTATTAGAATACACAGCATTTGTTTTAATGTATATGAATTTTCTAACATTTTTGCATTTTAATATTTATTGAATATTATTTGGTAAAATATTAAATATAATTCCATCAATACTCTGTAGTGGTTTTTATATATATGTGTGTGTTTAAATTAATTTTTTATAATTAAAATTTTATAAATTATTACAGAAAAATAAATAAATTTCACTAGTTTCAGGAGACCAGCTTTTAATTAAATAAAAGGAACGTTTTCAGTTAGAACTATGACTATTCTAAGAATTTACAGTTTAGAATGGTGATCATAGATTTTACATTATATATACTATTCTAAACTGTTATTTCTACAGTTTTAAGCTGAGAATGGTCAGTTTTTGACTGATAACTTTTTTTTAATAAAAAGTTGACTTCCTGAATCTAGAAGAATTTATTTATTAACAATGATGTGAAGTAATTTTATTACATTTTTATAAAAATGAAGTATTTTTTCTTCTATTGTTTACTAATTTTTATTTTTTAAATTTTATAAGACAGTGTAATCCTGATTTACAGTATACATCATGTTGAAAAACTCAAAAATCAAAATTTTCTAATTAGGAATAAGCTTTTTCCTTTATTTCTTATGGTCAAATTTCGATTTTGTTCTGACCCTATCACATTACCATGTTTCCGAAATAATAATAAAGTTCTGCAAAACACCTTTTACTTATCAATTAATTAATTAATCAGTTATTTATATAATTATATAAAGAGTTAAGTTATTATTTGATACACAAGAACTAATACAAAATAAGAAAAGTTAAATATATAAGTTATCAGACATTTCTTTATTTAATAGTAAAAATATAAAATTTAGTATGCAGAATGCAAGCAAAAGAACAAAATAATTTTTTTTAATTAATAAAATTGCTATTAAGGTAGAAGAGTTTCTAATGTAGAGATAAAATTTACTAAACTGTACAATTGTGTTAGAACAAATGTCTCCTACTAATGAATTGAATACACAGTATGAAACAAAGGAAATGGAATAGAACCTATGAACCATGTAACCAGGATTTCATGAGAATTGCACAAGAATTTCAATGCCATCACAGTTATGAATGAACATAATTGTTTCCAGAATTATTAGTCAGTGTTCATATTAGGTGTTTTGTCTCATAAATGGGAGAGAGTAAAGAAACAGCTTGTAATATCAAATTCTTATGTATCAAGTATTTGTAAATCAGGATCATACTGTGAACAAATGCATTTTAAAATAAACAGTTTAATTTATATAATTTAGTTTAGATTTTTTTTCTATAGTTTCTTAAATATATAATTTTTATTTTAAGGTGAACATGAAATTGACGAAGATGATACAGAATCATCAGTACCTGAAAACTGTAAAATTCTTAAGTCTGAGGAAGAAATTTCAGAATTATTTAAAGATCTTTCTCAAATAATTATGAAAATCCAAAAGAAAGAAAAAAATCCTATTCAAGTTCTTAACATGAGTGTTATGAAGAGTCATATAAGGACAGATTGCTTATTTAATAAAAAAAAGAAAAGTTTTCGTTGCTGGTTGTTTATAGATGAACATTTAATAACTGATGCATATGGTTCTAAAAAACAAGAAGCTATAAGACAAGCATATATTAAAGCAATTGAAATTATTTGTAGGAATAGTATAATTCCAAAACCCTTTGAAAATGTTAAGAAAAATCATAGGAATAGTATAATTCCAAAACCCTTTGAAAATGTTAAGAAAAATCGTCCTGGATCAGTTAGAAAAAGGAAAAGAAAGGCTAGAAATATAGTAGCAGCAAGAAAGCAAAATGAAACTTTAGTACTACATAATCTAAATTCAAATTTTAATAATATAGTTATTTTAGATGAATTCTACATTGATCCATTACGTACTTCATTTCAAGTCATGATGAGAACTGCATCTTTTAATAATGTGTCAATAGTGTTTAAATATTCAAATATAAATCCTATAACTACAAGGTATTTATTTATTTATTTATTTAAATTCTAAAATACTATGAAATAAAAAAAATTATTAACAGTTCGGAAAAAAAAAAAAAATTGAAACTAACATTTTCATTTTAAATTTCCATAGTGTTTGAGTAAAAATGGAGTAATGATAAAATAAATATATAAAATAGTAATATAATTTTAAGTTATTGATAAATAAATAATAAACATAAAATTACACAGAAGAGAATGTTTCCACAGATCATTCTGACTACAATGATTTTAATTTAAATGTGAATATTTATAGTTTTACTTAATTAACCATTTCCTCAATTCTTAATTCTTTTACAATTTAGAATGGCAAAATATGAAATTTTAATAATTTACAAAATGATAAAATTTAAACACTATACAATTATTTTAATTAATAATTGGGTAACATTGAATAATTATTAATTGAATTAAATTGATTGATTGAATTGAATGAATAATTAAAATATAAAATGATCGTAAATAATAATTAATCCATTTTTTATATCAGTTATTTTAAAATTACATTATATTTTTTAAAAATTGAAGTTTGAATGAAGGTGATAAAATTTAGGAAATGAAATTTGAGTACATGGATACTAAATTCTGAAGATAAAGGAACAATGTTTTAACAAAGTTTCATTAATTTTGCAGAATTTTATAACACTGAATTGTTAGAATATGATTTAAATGATCTATTATTATATGATATCATACTCATATTTATTTCAATTTCTATAATATGCAAACAAGTCTTTCATTTTATTCTATTTTCCTTTCATATTATTAAAAAACAAATATGTATATAATTAGTTTTTATATTTTACAGTTGTAATTTAATATTCAATAAATCACTCCTAGCCCAAGGAACAGGAGAAACAAAACAAATGGCNAATCTGCCTTCAAAAGAGCTGAAAATTACTTCTATACATTGGACTTTAATTACTTCTATATATTCATTAATTTAAAACACCTGAGTTGTATTATACAGTAAACTCCTTCATTTTGATTATACAAGTTCTGTTTAGTTTATGTCCAGAATTTCAGTAATGGCAATGGAACTGTATATATTATATAGTTCCAATTTATGTTTCTCTAGGTACTCTCACTCCACATGTTGACACTTCTCCCATTAATTTTGTAACAATACTATGCTTGTAGAATAGAAGTCTTTTGTCTGGAGTTAGAGCTATTACATGATGTACTCTCTGACTTTAGAGTGTGTCATGCTGAAGGCAGAGACTTCAGTGTTCTGAGTAAATTTCCTATCTTGACAGGTTTCATTCAAAAGCTCAAACAGATGATAACTATACAGTGATAGATCCAGACTGTAGGCCAGATGATCCAAAATATCCCAACCAAGCCAGTTGATTTCCCTCCACTGTGCTTAAGGCTATGCTCTAACACTTACCAAAAGACATATTCTGCAATCATAGTGTCATTGCCAAAATGATGGGAGAATTATCAGCATATGGAGAAGATACCTAGAGAAAGAAACATAAATTGAGACTTTGTAATACAAACAGCACTATTACCATTACTAAAATTCTGGACTGGAGTTGAATCACCCTTGTATAGTTTCAATAAAAAAAATTTTTTTATAAATTCTCTTGTTATATTTAACAAGAGAATTTATAAGAAAAATTTGTTGTATTTAATACATTAATAAATATATGTTTCAATTTGATATCCCATTATCTTTGATATCAATCATCAGTTTCAGTTTACTTATTATTTTTTGATAGATTTAAATCATAACAAAATAGAAATCAGACGTTTTATTAAAGTAGATATTCATTAAAATTTACAAATTGTGACCATGATTAACTGATACTTAATAATACAGCAAGAGCCAAAAACCCCTTGCACCTTTTCTCATTTTAAAAGTACTGAAGACTTATATTAATTTTGTTAAGGTTACATAGTAAGTAATACATGGAGAATCAATGGAATATTTTGTTGACCTTGAAAATGATGTTCAAGGTCATCTATGCCCAGTATTTTATTGTTGCTGAGGGTAAACATTTTGAACATGTATTAAGATAATGTTTTTTCTGACAGTTGTTAACTTCACTTTACTTTTTTAATTGACTCCTGAAACCTTAATCATCATTAGGTAAACAGTAAACAGATGTTTAAGATATATTAACATATTGGCCCAAATATTACTCCATGTTTTATGCAGTTTTAAAGGGACCAAAAAAAAATCACTCTTGATCTATATTCATGCCTGGACTTTATTTGAATGATTAAAGTTTTCTTTGATTTTAATAGCTCTATGTGATAGGTGTTAAACAGAGCAAACTTGTTCTAAAATTTCGTGCATTGATTGTTCAGCAATACTAAATGTCAACTAAGTTGTGTGCCTGCAAACTATGCACAAGAATTAAATGTTTGGCATAATTAAAAATAATCAATTAGTTAATTGTGTTTAAACAGTCAATTACACTAAGCCAATTTTTTTTATTGTATTCAATAGAATCAGTCAATTTCAGTAAATTCTACAGAAATTTTAATTTGGTAACTTCTTTATTTTAGTCACAAACAATTGTCAAAAATTGGGAAAGGTGGTTGAAAATTTAAGGAAAAAAATTTATTTCTAACTAAATTAATTTTGAAAAGAAAGAAAAATGGAATTGAACATGATCAATTTTCATAGTCAATTCCATAGATTAAAAGTAATAAAAATTCTTTTAAAAGTTAAAAAATAGAATTATGAAAGATTGTCGGTAAAGACACAATTGTAAAGGATTTAAGAAATGTTACCAACAACTTGAACAAGACAGAGGATGATTTACTGTTTGAGGAGGCTGAAGACTATGATGACAATGAAATAGAAAACAGGAATGATGACAATAAAGTTCTGATTAAGTTGAAAGTGATTGAGGTATTATTTCAATGACTTTCCAAATTTTTTAATGTCTTAATTGTTAATTTTTTGTATGCAAATAAAATTAATAATAAAAGGTCAATTTTATATTTGGATCTTAATTTTTTTTTGTAAAAGTAAGGATTTCAAATTGGGAGTTGACTTATATTTGGGCTAATACAGTAATTCTTTAAAAAAGTATAAATAAATAAAAAAAACCTTCAAATTCATAAGGAGTAAAAGTGATCTTGTTTTAAGTGACCTTGAAAATAAGTTTTACATTCGTTAAATATTCCATTTGATTTTTTATGCATGACTTCCTGTTTATGTATTATTATATTAACTAAATATAACTTCAGTACTTTTAGAATGAAAAAAGTATGAGAGACTTTGACTCACCATGTATAAAGATGTTGTTTTTGTGTAACTTTGAATTAAAAGTAATTTTATTAACATAGTTGTTACCTATGAAATTTATACACATAAGAAACTTTTTTATGAGATTGTTGGTGTTTCTGCATATTATTTCTGTTATTTCACATTTCAGTTTTGAAAACATTTTAATGTTAAGAACATTTGTCAGGTCAGTTGTCTGTCAATGCAAGATCATTTTTAACTCAATAATTTTTTTATTTGCTTTATACTAAGATTATGGTAGCATTTTCAATGTATTTAATTGTAAAAATTTAGATCTGTGTCTCTGACTATCAAAAACATCAAATAAAGCTTTTTACACAATAAAACAAAGTACTAATGTTAACTATTATTTGAAAAATCAAAAGATTGTTGACATTAGTACTTTTATTAATTAGTAATAATCTAATTTCTAATTTGGCTTACAATCTGCCTTCAAAAGAGCTGAAAATTACTTCTATACATTGGACTTTAATTACTTCTATATATTCATTAATTTAAAACACCTGAGTTGTATTATATAGTAAACTCCTGTACAATGCAAAATTCAAATTTTGTTGTTCAGAGATATTAGGTTTTTTTTTCAACTTTTAGGCTTAAGTTTAAACTCGCATAAATCATGTGATAATGTAGATTTTGATAAGGCTATTTCCTATAGCGCATAATGTATCCCCACATACAAGACTCCACTGTATAATAATTAAAAATAGGATTATATTAAAATTGAACTTTATATTATTTTTTTATAATGACTATGATATAGAATCTGTGATATAGTCAAAGATATTCATAATCAAATTCTTGATAAAACTAGAAGCACATACTTCTCTTGATAGTTTGATGAATAGATAGATACAGTATTCCTAATTTTGTATAATTCCTATGCCTTATATCACATGATTCAGAGAATGTTGTTGAAGATACAGTAGAGTCCTGGTAACTCGACATTCCATAAAACTTGTGTGTTTTTATTTATTTATTTTGAAAAACACAAGTTATAGAGGTAAATTCTAGATTATAACACTAGGATCAAGTAAGTTGTTATTCTTTACTGACAATACTCAATAATAGCAGCAATTCTATGCATTAACAAAGCATATAACTTCTTTTACAAGGTGCCATGCAAAGCACCATGGCATGAACATCACTAACTTGAAAGTAGCCATCAAATAGCCAATACTTTTAAAATTAAAATTTAGCTACAAATTTAATAGAAATAGTTGCTATTGGTACATAGTTAATAAGTTTGCACATATAATACCTTGCAATAATTTCTTTATTTAGAATAGCATCTTTGTTATTTATAAAACTTATCATTTTTGGTAACTCATACCTTCTCAGTCTACATTAAGTCAAGTTTATGGGACTCTACTTTTATTTTATTCTGTAAAGCAGTAGAAACTAACACAACTGGACAGTCTTTATTCAAAATGGTTATGCAAAGTACAAATACAATATTGACAAACTGTATTGCCATATACTATGACAGCTCAAAGGTGATGACAAGATGTCAAAGCAGTCTCATTGAAACATTAAAAACAATTTAAAATGGTGCATGTTTCCTACACTGCCATGCTCTTACAAGGAAATCTCTATCCTTTGAACTAGATTCCATTTTACAGATTATAATTACAGTAGTGAATCCCATTAAAGGAAAAGCTTTGAAAACTTGTGTTTTTCAACAAAATGCAAAGATATTGAGTCATTATATCATACAGAGGTTAGATTGCTTTCAAGAGGAAAAATTTTGAGAATTTTTGAAAATAGAGCAGAACTTCTGATATATATATGTTACCGCTAAAGTTCGAAATCCGTTAATGTGCGGATTACCTAGCTAATCTGCGAATTAACTAGGGTGATCCGTTAAAGCTGCGAAAATTATTCCATTTCTCAAATTACCTATGTGCAGAGTATCTAGGTAATCTGCAAATTACCTACTAGGCACTCGGTAAAGTGAAATCAAGATTTTTGCTGGAACAACAGCAACGTTTCTGTACGCTTAAATTAACATATTGCAAATTAAATAAACAACATTATGTTAATTTAAGCGTACAGAAACGTTGCTGTTGTTCCAGCAAAAATCTTGATTTCACTTTACCGAGTGCCTAGTAGGTAATTTGCAGATTACCTAGATACTCTGCACATAGGTAATTTGAGAAATGGAATACNTAGGTAGTGGATAATAGATTTTACATTATATATACTATTCTAAACTGTTATTTCTACAGTTTTAAGCTGAGAATGGTCAGTTTTTGACTGATAACTTTTTTTTAATAAAAAGTTGACTTCCTGAATCTAGAAGAATTTATTTATTAACAATGATGTGAAGTAATTTTATTACATTTTTATAAAAATGAAGTATTTTTTCTTCTATTGTTTACTAATTTTTATTTTTTAAATTTTATAAGACAGTGTAATCCTGATTTACAGTATACATCATGTTGAAAAACTCAAAAATCAAAATTTTCTAATTAGGAATAAGCTTTTTCCTTTATTTCTTATGGTCAAATTTCTATTTTGTTCTGACCCTATCACATTACCATGTTTCCGAAATAATAATAAAGTTCTGCAAAACACCTTTTACTTATCAATTAATTAATTAATCAGTTATTTATATAATTATATAAAGAGTTAAGTTATTATTTGATACACAAGAACTAATACAAAATAAGAAAAGTTAAATATATAAGTTATCAGACATTTCTTTATTTAATAGTAAAAATATAAAATTTAGTATGCAGAATGCAAGCAAAAGAACAAAATAATTTTTTTTAATTAATAAAATTGCTATTAAGGTAGAAGAGTTTCTAATGTAGAGATAAAATTTACTAAACTGTACAATTGTGTTAGAACAAATGTCTCCTACTAATGAATTGAATACACAGTATGAAACAAAGGAAATGGAATAGAACCTATGAACCATGTAACCAGGATTTCATGAGAATTGCACAAGAATTTCAATGCCATCACAGTTATGAATGAACATAATTGTTTCCAGAATTATTAGTCAGTGTTCATATTAGGTGTTTTGTCTCATAAATGGGAGAGAGTAAAGAAACAGCTTGTAATATCAAATTCTTATGTATCAAGTATTTGTAAATCAGGATCATACTGTGAACAAATGCATTTTAAAATAAACAGTTTAATTTATATAATTTAGTTTAGATTTTTTTTCTATAGTTTCTTAAATATATAATTTTTATTTTAAGGTGAACATGAAATTGACGAAGATGATACAGAATCATCAGTACCTGAAAACTGTAAAATTCTTAAGTCTGAGGAAGAAATTTCAGAATTATTTAAAGATCTTTCTCAAATAATTGTGAAAATCCAAAAGAAAGAAAAAAATCCTATTCAAGTTCTTAACATGAGTGTTATGAAGAGTCATATAAGGACAGATTGCTTATTTAATAAAAAAAAGAAAAGTTTTCGTTGCTGGTTGTTTATAGATGAACATTTAATAACTGATGCATATGGTTCTAAAAAACAAGAAGCTATAAGACAAGCATATATTAAAGCAATTGAAATTATTTGTAGGAATAGTATAATTCCAAAACCCTTTGAAAATGTTAAGAAAAATCATAGGAATAGTATAATTCCAAAACCCTTTGAAAATGTTAAGAAAAATCGTCCTGGATCAGTTAGAAAAAGGAAAAGAAAGGCTAGGGAAATAATAGCAGCAAGAAAGCAAAATGAAACTTTAGTACTACATAATCTAAATTCAAATTTTAATAATATAGTTATTTTAGATGAATTCTACATTGATCCATTACGTACTTCATTTCAAGTCATGATGAGAACTGCATCTTTTAATAATGTGTCAATAGTGTTTAAATATTCAAATATAAATGCTATAACTACAAGTTGTAATTTAATATTCAATAAATCACTCCTAGCCCAAGGAACAGGAGAAACAAAACAAATGGCTAGAAATAAAGCTGCAGATATTGCACTGGAAAATTTGAAGAAAAAAGCTTATACAGTGATGATTAAAAAAAATACAGAAAGTGAACAGATTGTCTCAAGAGAAAAGCTTCAAACATGTGCTCTTGGAAATGCCATTGCTGAAAGTAATGTTGGATATAAACTTCTTCAAAAAATGGGCTGGGATAATAATAATTCAATAGACTCAGCAGTTTATGCTAGGAACAATGAATCGTATAAAAGACAAGGACTTGGATTTTCTGAAACAGGAGAAGTAACAAAGGAATTTATTAGTCAGTTGGAAAAAGTTATTGCAAATTATGCATCATCTGATACTGACGCTGATTTAGTATTTTCTTCTGAATTTACTAAAGAAGAAAGAAAGGAAATACACAGGATAGCACAGACCTACTCCCTCAAAAGTACAAGTAAAGGTGGTAAGGGACCAGATCGGCATTCTGTATTGAGTCGGCGATTTAAACCTGTCCAACTTTTATGCTATCTTATTAGATCTGGTGGACAGACTGACAAGTATGAATTACTGAAACCAGGAAATGACTCCTAATAAAGATGCTTTTTTTATTAGATAACCCAATTAAAATTAAATAAAATATCTTTAATTAAAACAGAACAACTTATATACATAAAGGTGTTGAGAAGGGGCAAAGGTGTTCAATACTTCGTCCAAAACCCGGCATTATCTATTATCATTTTTATCCTCTTTGGCATACTATTCACCAACTGCTGGCATATATTGCTCCTATTGAATATTTCCCATCTCTCACAAAGGGCTTCCCATAATTCATCCAGTGTTGAGGCATTGACTGGCTCTCTAGCCATCTCCACCCACAGATGTTCTATGGGGTTTAGATCAGTTCCCCTTCCTGGCCAGTTTATGACCTCGATGTTACTTTGACGTTCCAGCTGGCTGTGTGTATCAGGGAGCAATCACGGACGAACGGGACATTTATTGATGGATCCAACCCTTGGAGAGAGGGTAAAAAGTTGCCTTCTAGTATATTAACATATTGCACTGCTGTCAGATTGCCAATAATTCTCTCACCAGGACACCAGGACCGGATGAAGACATCCATGCCCATACTCCTGCAAAACAAAAGGAAAAAGTAACTTAAAAGCACAAGAATATGCATATAATTATAAATATCATCAGCACAATTTAGTTTTAATGCTTGTGTTATTACATTGGTTATACGCTATACTTACTTCTAGCATATTTTATAACTGTTTTCATTTGAACTACTTATAGACAGGTTATATTACACTGTTGAAAACAATCTGATAATGTCTTAAATATTATGAAGATAATATATTTGTATTTTCATAATATTGTAAGGCAATTATCAATTAATTAAGAGCAATACCTCACACATTATTATCGACTACTTTCTAATTTAGTGATTAAATTAGATGTTCAGAGAAGGAATATGACGAATATGGAGTGTAAATGGTTGGTTATTATCCAATGAAACACCCCACAGTGTATTTCTTCGAACATAATTCATTAAAAGATATTAGACATACTATCTTTTAGTTAGTTGATTGGACATTAACGTCTGCTTGAAACATATTGGCCATGAATTGTTACTGACTGACATCAGAGTAGCTAATAAGAGGGAACAAAAATATAAAAATAATCCATCTACCAGCGATGCAGATAAACTATGTAAATTAACAGTTAGAATAACTGTTACAACCATTAATTCTTTACGCCTCTATGTCCTTAATATTTTGATTTTGTTTTTATATTGTTCACACAGACCTTGTTTATAAATAGAACTTATTATATTGGTGTAGTTTCAAATTAGCAACAAGAGGAAGTAATCTTTATTTTTACCAGTGAAAATAATAATACTTTTGTTTAACTTTTTTACTTAGACTTCCTCCCTTTGCTAATTCCAAACACACACACACACACATATATACAGTAGAGCGTCGTTTATCTGAAAGCCAGTTATCCAAAAGAATTCCAGTTGGCAAATTTAAATTTTCACTAGTGCTGTGGCACTGCAATCTTTGGCTATATCTTGGGCTACTCCAATATTTTTTTTTGTTGGAGTGTGTTTTAGCTGGCAGCACTGGCACTTTTGTGTGGTGTTTTTCTGAGGACTGTGTGTCGTGCTGAATCAAACATTTTTGATACTAGAT
>NW_019385203.1:32911-65412 GCF_000671375.1 Centruroides sculpturatus
TATGTTAATTTAAGCGTACAGAAACGTTGCTGTTGTTCCAGCAAAAATCTTGATTTCACTTTACCGAGTGCCTAGTAGGTAATTTGCAGATTACCTAGATACTCTGCACATAGGTAATTTGAGAAATGGAATACTTTTCGCAGCTTTAACGGATCACCCTAGTTAATTCGCAGATTAGCTAGGTAATCCGCACATTAACGGATTTTGAACTTTAGTGGTAACATATATATATATATTTATCTGTAAGGCAAGAAATCTGTTGAATTCTTTTGCAATGCTGTTTGGCTTCAGATTAATAGCAAGATATTTTAACTTAAATATATTGAATAACATTTTATAAAGTTTACAATGTTAATATCAGTGGTGTAGCGTAGTAGGGGCAGCCCGCTCCTGGCGGCACTTTTAGGGGGCGGCAAAATTTCACAATAAATAATAATATTATCTTATAAAAATTTGAACCATTTCATTTCATATTTTTGTCGCACCTACAATTCAAACTGATTGAAATGAGCCCAGAATTTTTCATTACTTATTCTGTGACAAAACTGAATTTTAATCTTTTAAATTGAGATACCTAAATTGGGGGGCAGCAAAGTTTTCATTTGCCCCGGGCGGCTGACACCCACACTACGCCATTGGTTAATAATATTACAGGCAGGAATAAAATAACGGATTTGTAAAGAAAATTATCTTAATTACTTTTGATATCAACATTGAGAAATTCAATTCATTCTTTTTGTTCAACAAATTATGGAGTAACTATCTGTAGATATTTACATCTATTGATAATCTATCTATAGGAATCTAAATGTTATATGCTATATCTAAATTTTAGAGCAAATATCTATTGTATTAAATATCTATAGATTCCATAGTGAATGTTGAAGTAGTACTTTTAGTGATGTGAGTAGGCTTACAAAATGTAAAGGAACAGTTAATTGAATTTTTCCAAAATAAACTGAAATTAATTAATTGTGAAGATTATCCAAAATGTAGATTTTATATATTTTCATCTTGCTGAAAGACTCACAATTGTACAGAAATAATTTATTCAAGATTCCTTATTACATGTTTCAGTATTTTTGCTCTCATAAGATGAATAGACATATAAAAATATTTTGAACAAAATTCTTGGAAACATATGATATGCAAAAAATTGAAATGCTACTTATGTGTCAGATGCTCCTTTATAAGAAACGCAAATCAGTGTCCATAATCACAGATGAATAATAATGAAAAATATTTTATCTGTATTTATTGAAGATTTTGTCAAACTATAGAACATGGATATAAAGTTAATAAAATACAGCTAATATTAAAAATTGTTTTTGTGACTATTTTATTTTCAGTTAGAGTGAAAGCATAATTTGTGAACCACAAATTCTTGAACACTAATTTTGCTATTTGTACAAGACATCTGACTATTCAAAAGTTTTAAATGGAAAGTTTAGATAAAATTATTATATTTTTGCAAAAATGATAAAAATTTTATATTAGAATACATAAATTATTTGATTTTATCACATAAATCTCAAGGAAATAAACCAAATCTGGCTGATGATGACAAAAGTGTAGTACATTGAATGATACATTACATTGTCAGTTATCAATTTGCACATTTTTTTCATTTGTTTCATTTTCATGTTAATGTATATGAATATAATTTCATTGTTATTCCTGATTCTTTCCAACATTGACTAAAACAGTGATTCTCAAAGTATGGTCTAAGGACCACTGAAGATCTGTGAGTGTATACCAATTGGTAATTTTTTAAAATGCAAATCCATGCTGTTTTTATGCACCATTTATCTCATTTTAGGTTACTGAATAAACTAAATTGTTGCATGTACAATACCTGAGGTTATTTTTTATAGGATAAGAAGCAAATAGGGACATAGGTGGTTTACCAAGTCTGCAGACATGTAACTTTGAAAACCACTGGACTAGAGTTAAATGGAGCTCTCAAAGTGCATTTAGTTGACTGCTTCTATTATGAAATTTAAAAAAAAAAAAACAAATTTTGTTTGTCGTTTCCATATTATTATACATTTATATAAAATATAATCAAATAATAATTTAACTTTAATCAAAATTAATATTAATATATTGCTATTTGGCAGTTAGTAAATTATATTAAAATTAAATTAAGTTTAATGATCTGAACATTAAGCATGAGAACTTTTTAGTGCATGTGCAACTGTGTTAAAAATAGATATAAATGCTACTCAATATTATATTGTGAATATAAACTTTAAAATATCAAATATAAGTACAGTAGATCCCCTATAAAACGGGTTCATATAATTTGGATTTATATATAACAGGGAAAAAATTTCGACCGTATTCATATAAACAAGCTAAAAGAGACTCCTATATAATGGTAAAACGTCATTGTCGACTCGTGTTGCGACAGGATTGGTCAAATCTAGACCAATAGCAGATATTGCACAAACCATTGAGTTTAAATGAGCAGTGGACCTACTAAAAACCATTTATTATTTAACGTCCATAAAAATTATATTTATATTAATGATGTCTCCAAAGTTCAGCAAATTTTTCACAGAAAAATTTATCAGGAAACGCGCGTCCTGTTCATTGCGCCGCTCCACGATGAAAAAAAGCTTAAGCAATGGCATCGTCGAATGGTGCACACACTGTAAGTAATCTTACAATTTTTTGTTTATAGCATAGTTTATATGGATTATTTCCAAAAAATTATATGTGTTTTGGAAATATTGAGTCAAATTAGTCTAGAATCGATTAATTTATGGAAGAAAACCTTTCAAACAGCCATAGTCCGTAAACTGCATACATGCCGGGCTGTGATTGGCTCATGTATTTAAGGACTCGTAGAACATCAATTTCATAAAAAACGGAACATATCTATCGTGTTATAGGGGGAGTCGACTGTAAAATAGTATAATAAAATAGATTTTAAATTTATTTATATACAGTGTATAGTAAAGCATTTATTAAAATTATAATTAGTCTTTAGGATATTTAATAAATTTAGAGAAATTGCTTTGGATGTCATATGATTGATCTAATTTTAATAGTATTTATTATAGGTATCCACAAATTCATTAAAACCAACAAGTTAACATTCTCTGCTGCTTGTAAATAACGATTCTGTAGTTTTTTTATTAAGAAATATTTTTGAATCTCCTTTGAATTTTTAAAACATTAAAAATGTAAGCTGAAGATGAAACAAAGAAGATTAAAAAATATGATTTATTGTATGAAAACGTATAGATTCTAAAATGTTTTAATTTATTTATTATTAACCATTAAAAAATGACTGTGTGTTCTGACTAAGTTCTATTTTTATAGATTAAAAAAAATACAGAAAGTGAACAGATTGTCTCAAGAGAAAAGCTTCAAACATGTGCTCTTGGAAATGCCATTGCTGAAAGTAATGTTGGATATAAACTTCTTCAAAAAATGGGCTGGGATAATAATAATTCAATAGACTCAGCAGTTTATGCTAGGTGAGAAATGTTTAATATTAGTTAGAAGATATCTTGTTTAATATTTTTATATCACTTTATGTAACTTTAGCATAATTATTAAATGTTTGGATTTAAAACATGCTGATAATATAGATACAAAATAATAACTAATCTGCCAGAAATGAATATCATTTGGATATTAAGAGAACTTTTTTTCGTTTTTCTTTTTTTTTTTTTGAAGCCCTTTTAGGAATACAGTGAAAGTTGATATTTCTGTGATATCCTCTCTTAGAGATGTGCTTAAGAAAATTTTTAATAATGTAAAACTTCAAAAAATATTATTAATGTAAGATTCATTTATTAATGCAGATAATACACAAATAAACTTGTTATCTTGAATCTTTCTATCTTATTTGCTATGGCTATGAAAATAATTTTGTAAATATTAATTATTCAGAATATAAACAACCTCTTTGCAATTGTTGCACAAAGAGATTTTCTAAATAATGAGTGTGAAAACATTAGAATGTGTTTTTTGTGTATGGAAAAACTGTTCTTATAACTTAGGTGGACAATGCATAATAATCGATTAATAGTGAATTTAGTAATAAAAACAATTAAGTTTAAATCTTATTTATATCTGAATTTTTTTATATATTGTCCATTTTCAGAGCTGGTTTGGTTTTACTTTCCCAGCTGTTATATACTATACAGTACAGTACATACATGGGAAAATATTGTAATCATGTTAAATTTGATTCTCTGGGTTTTTTACAAATCTTGACATTTTGAGACCCCCTCATTGATCCCAAAAAAAATAAAGGAAAAATTCTGCATGTGTGTGTTGGTATCTATTTCATTTAATATTTCAAGATGGGGTAAAGATTAAGAAATGAAATTTGGCATGATAATTTGTATATAAGGGGAAAGTGATGTATTGAGTTTTGGTGTTTAACTCTTTAAATGTGAAATTGGCCAAAATAGGCCTTATCAATTCAAAACAAAATTGACCGATGTAAAAGTTGTTTGATTAGTTTTGCTGTGTAAGTTCCCCTAGTAACCTGAGGGGTAAAAACAATTTAGTCTCTATATAATATGAGAAAGTTTTTAGAGCTTAAAGAAATAATCCCCCTCCCTTCCTGCATGGACATCATTTATGGGCAGCCCCATGTTAACAGTTTTTAAAATTCCAACTGAATGACTTATTAAATAATATAAAATCTCACTAACATAAAAAATTAGTTTAGCAGTTGTCACAATTGCCTTTCTAATGTTTTTGACATTCATTAATTGTGAATCATTTATCTGTCAACGATGCAGCGTTTGGACCTAATCTCTCTCTCTCCCTTTAAAACCAGTAGCCACATGGGGGGGCAAATTAGATGATGGTTTGTTTTAAAAGCTAATGACTAGTATTTCTCACATCTGAATTGCAGTTTTACAAAGGGTTTACAGATTGATACCTGAAATTGAACCTAAATTTGAACCCAATCTAGAGTAAGTAATTAACTTTGAATGATCAATGCTCCTTACAAATTATAAAAAAATTTGTTATGAGGAGAAATTCACTGTATAGAAGTTTATAATGTGGAAGTTTGACTGTATTTTTCAGCAGGAAAGTTATGCAACTCATTGTTGGATTTTTAAAATTTTCATTTAAGGAAAGTTTGATAATCAGAAAATAAAATCATCAGAGGCCTATAATATATTCATTACTTCTAAAACAGGAGTATGTGAATTACAGTATAATGATAGAGATATATTATCAATGGCTTGGCAGTCACTAATTGATAACTCATGGTGGCAACACAAAATAACTTCTTAAACATAGATTGTAAACTTTGGTTCATTATTACATCTGTGGTTTATGTATTTTATAATTTATTCTATAATTTTAAAATAAAAATTATAGAATAAATTATGGTTTTTTTTTTTTTCATTTTATGTTTCAAATAATAAAATGCTCATGGAAAGTTGTGAACTTTCAGTTTAAATATTCAAAGTTGTATCAGTTAAAACCTGAGGCTGGTCCCTTAAAGGAGGCCAAAAACATTTGTTTTAATAAATAGAAGAGATGCTGAAAAAAGTGTGAAAAATGTATTTTAATGTAGACTTGTTCCAGCTTTAATTTTTATTGTAATTTTTATGTGAATAAATTAAAATTACAGAATATTACTATATATAGAATTGATCTATTTAGGAACAATGAATCGTATAAAAGACAAGGACTTGGATTTTCTGAAACAGGAGAAGTAACAAAGGAATTTATTAGTCAGTTGGAAAAAGTTATTGCAAATTATGCATCATCTGATACTGACGCTGATTTAGTATTTTCTTCTGAATTTACTAAAGAAGAAAGAAAGGAAATACACAGGTATTTTAAAGTTCATTTATTATTTTATATATACATATAAATATAAATATATATTTCTGCTTAAAATATTTCTGGTTTATGAATTATATGGTATTATATTAATGTACCTATAGCTGTTAAATTCTTAAATGAAATAGATTTGTTAAAATGGATTATGTATTGTAGATTTCAAGAATTTGGATATGATCTATAAGACACATTTATAAATTAATTGAAATTTGTTGAACTAATTTAAGATAACTTGAATTTGGAATTACTATGCCTCCTTAATAATACTTGGACTAAAAGTCAATAATTTTTATTTGGTAACTGTTTTTTTATATGTATTTTTTATTAGACCATTGAAATAAATAAATAAAAGTTGAAAGTTACTACTTTTTGGAGTGTTACAATATACAGTGGTACCTCAGGATACGAAATTAATCCGTTCTGAAATTGAGATTGTATCATGAAAATGTTGTAATGTTAATCATTTTTCCCCATATGATTACATGTAAAACCAAATAATTTGTTCCAACATGAAAAAAACACTCAAATTAAAGCTAAGTAGTACATTAAAAAGAAAAATAACTATAGTAAGGAAAACACTGAAAAATGCATTTTGTAGTTGTAAATGTATAAATAACCATAATAGAATAATAATTGATTAAAAAAAATGTAGTTTTATTTGTATTTGCACTTTTGAGGATAGACGACGGTAGAGGTGTAAACTGATGGTGGAAGAGAGGGAGAAGGGAAATGACACTAAAACTTAACTTACATAACATAATGTAACAATAACTTAAAAATAACTTAGAAAAGATAAAAAATTTAGTGTTGTTTCATACATATATTTTTTAAATTTTTATTCACTACTTTTTGCTTTCTTTCCTTCACTTCCACCAGCACTTTCACTGGATAGAGGTCGCTTGGTAAAATATCTATCCAAAGAGGTTTGGCTTTGCCTACTTTTTAAAATGTTTCTAAAATTACTTAGGCAAATGTCATTACTCCGAGCAGCAATACAGCTAGTGTAATCCTTATTGGGATGTTTCTTTTCAATAAAATCAGTCATTTTCTGATAATACCTCAAGATTTCCTTTATCAAGCGAGATCCTTCCACGACGAAGCAAACACACAGACTGAGACCAATGAACAGAAGTGAATAAAAAATGTCGCTGTGAACTAATGTAATGTCGTATGGTGAGTTTTTGTTCGTATTGTGGAGCAAAAATATGTTGGAATTTCATGTCGTATCCTGAAAATTTTGTATGTTGGGGCAAATTGTATCCTGATATACCACTATAAGGGATATTATAATATTTATCTTATATAGATAAATATTAATCTAATTTGTTATTATTCCTATTTTATACATTTTAGAATATAACAATAATTACTATTATTGTTATATTCTAAAATGTATAAAATAGAAATAATAACAAATTAGATTATATTTATTCTATTAGGTAACAAAATCCTTGGAAGGAGGAATTATCAATATTAATTAAAAGGAACATGTGAACAAAATTAGTTATTTATAAATAATCCATGGTTATAGATAAGTTTCATCAAAACATTTGACAATTATTTTTGTAAATAAAGTATATAACTTTAAACAAAATTAGTTAACAATTTATTTGTAAATATCATACAAAAAAATCACTCATCTGTCTCCTCTATAAGAGGCTTAGCCAAATCTCTTAAATTGAAAGCTTTACAGCTAAATAAAATAGGAGGTAAAATAAAATAATTTGAACAATAATAAATATTTACATTGAGACTCACTAGAAAGTGGAATTTGGTAACTTTTCCACTTTGCATAAAATTTATTCAGTTGCGTTTGGATAATAAATTTTTTAAGCAGAAAAAATTATCCTGTAAATATTAGGATAGTTATATAAGATCCCAGAATACCAGAAATGAAACTTAGCATTTGATAAATCATCATATCTTCCTGTTGAAAAAAGTATTTATAAAATATTAAAATTGAGGAAAAGTAATAATTTAAATTTTGGGTGAATCATCCAGACAGTTTAAAGTCCTTTCCAAATCACCAATTCAGTTTGCATTTTTAAATTAGCTTTGATGTTGTCTTAATAGCTTGTAAGCCTGAAATTTGATCAATAGGAGGATTATATAATAATCTATTTAGGAATAAAAGAGGGCAACATAAAGAAAATAATCTGAAATCACCAAGACCTAACTCTGATCCTACTATATAATATGGAATGGATCAATCAAATACAAAAATTTTTTCATAATCTGTCCTATGGATCTTCAAATCTTTCTGAAATAAGTTCTTAAAGGAAAATCAAATTTTCTTTTCATGTAAGTCAGTATCTTGGATGTTATCAATACAACCAGATCATCAGCATATTGAAATGTATGAGTTATATGGTTAGCCAATATAAAGCCATCATTTTGAAATTTCTGAAAAATATCCAGAAAATTATTTATATAAGATATATAAGAAACAAAGACAGACTCAGAGGGTCATCCTGAGGAAGTCCCTTAAATAAGTCAAACAAATCTTTCTAACTTGTAGGTGTTGAAACAATTGCCTTTGAATCAGAGAGAAAATTTTTTACTCAGTAAATTTGAAAGAAATTCCCATTTTTTCATTTTACACAACAAAATACTTATCTGTATTGAATCAAAAGATTTTCTTTAAATTAATAAAACCATGCACTTGGAGCATTTCAATTATTTTAATGTTTCAATTCTGCTGTGGCATTAAAATGCTTGCTATGGTGCTTTGTTCTATCCTCTAAGGCAGGAGTCACCAAACTATTGCCCACTGCCATACCATGCCACAAATGAGCTAAAATATAATTATTTATACGGAAATATCATAGATTGTAGATAAACTTACTACGTAAAAAAAATTAAAATAAGTGTAAGTAAAAATGCCAAAATTGGTCCAATCTGGTTTTTGTATCTGACAGTAATATGATATTTAGGAAAATCGGTGAAATAAAAAATTCAGCAACTTTTTGCCACTTTGGATATTGGAGCACTTTTTGTGTAAGTACCTGCAATGAAGTTTCTAAGAAAAGTGATTATGAGCTTACTGCAGCCATCATGTTTGTGTATTAGTAAATAAATATATTGGTTGTCAAATAACTTAATCAACACCTGATCACTCGCTGAGAGATTTATTCTTAAAACAAACGTTTTCAATCCAATCAATGGATCATCGTAAGGTTAATTAGAACACTTCAAAAAATAGAACAACAAGTTCAAAATACAAAATATAAATATTAATAACCGATAACATATACGCTATTAATAGCCAAATAGCGTTTTTAAATAATAAAATTAATACAAATGCTGCTAATACTAAAAATAAAATAAAATAGTCAAATATAACAAACAAATTGTGAATACAAAATATTAATACCTCTAACTTAATAGACAAACTGTTAATACTAAATATTAATATTGCTTACTAAACTACACAGAGTTTCTCTACTTAACTATACAGAGTTTTTACTACAAATATTATTAACGTTCCTGCTCTTATTTAAAGTTTTTAATTGCAAACTTCCATGCGGAAGGAAGTCCCTCTGCATCTCTTGCATTGATGCAATTCCCTTTAAGTTTGCTTCTATAAATTTCTAATTTTTCAGCCGTTCTTGCCAAAGTCGGGGAGTGNTATTTTTCCATGAAGAAGAATTCATATTTATTGTTGAACAAAAAAATTCCCAAGTCTAACTTAGACAAGAGTGACATATATCCGGTCGTGTGGAACTGAACTTAAATAAAACCGAAGTCACGAACCGAAGTGAAATTACAAAGTTTCTGTGCTAGAGTGGACTTCCCACTCTCGCTTCAACTTAACCTTTTCATAGCATTGACATCGGGCTCGACGACCAATTAGTGCTTACTGAACCATAGCATTATGCAAATGTAATGTGGCGTGATTTCTGGCTGACCAATTAGCAATCACCAGCCGTAACGTTATGCAAATCTGTGATTCCCAAGCCGCAGTCTTGTGATTGTCTGCTGACTAATCAGTGGCTGTACTTTCAAAAAGCCAACGGCCACTTTCAATCATTTGTCGATGACCGTTACGACTAAAAAAAAACTTTCCTAGGTCTTACTTTCGGGGGATACCTTATATTTCGCAATTCAGCAAAACCTCTGCTAAGTCGTATTTTCAGAGGATGTCTTATTTTCGGGGAAACACATTAATAGCATATATGTTATCAGTTATTAATATTTATATTTTGTATTTTGAACTTGCTGTTCTATTTTTTTTTTTGAAGTGTTCTAATTAACCTGATGATGATCCATTGATTGGATTAAAAACGTTTGTTTTAAGAATAAATCTCTGTTAGTGATCAGGTGTTGATTGTTATTATTTTCTGCTGAGTACGCTTTGGGTTGTTTATATTGGTTGTCTTTATTATTTGTGTGTTCAGTATACTGTATTGAACAAAATGGTTATGTGGCCCATACTCATCATTCTCTCAGTTATGTGACACATTGTGAAAAAAGTTTGGTGACTCCCTGGTCTAAGGAAAAAAAAAAAAAACATACTTCAAAAATTTTAAAAAATTTTAATAAAGTTTATTTCATAGTAATGCATCAATATTCTATAAAATAAAATATAAAGTAAATCATTTTTTTTAGTCCATGGTAGTTTAATAGTATTTTTAGATGGAAAGTAATTGCTTGACATTTGCTTGAGTCATATATGATGGAATATGATAAAGTGTGTTTAAATACTCTCTGAGTAATTTTGAACCACCTCAAAAATCGATTTTATTTTGATCCTGCCTATACCTCCTATCTTATTGCAGTCTTCACAAAAATATCTCACAATTTTTCTTCATTTAATCTGTGTAATTCAGAAACTCACCTGCATTTTTCTTGTTTATCTGGTTTTTTTCAAAATCATCATCTGAAATAGTTTTGGAAGTATCATATTCTTGCTGTGTTAACTGAACTTATCTGAGATGATTCTATTGAAAATTTGAATCCTTCACTCATTTGCATCATATTGAAATGTTGAAAAATCTCTTGTTTTTCAAGTTATTGTACTATATCTAAAAGTCCTTTTGCTTTCATTATTTGCTATAGTTTCAGTAAAATTTTTCAGCATGGATGGCCATAAACTGGTAAGAAAATACATGTTTTTAAAAAGTTTCTTCTTGCATTTTTACATGGAGGAAAAAATTCCATTGCAATTTCTCCTGCATTGTGTGTAAACTTTTAGCAAGTTTATGCTTTCTTTTCTGAAAACTCCAGGATTTATATTAACAACTTGAGTGTGATTGATTGTTGTGTGGTTTGACTTTGCCAAGAGATTTTCCAAGTTCTTCATTTCTTCCAGTTCAGCTTTGCTTAACTTCAATTCTTCTGTTCTAGCAGCAACTACTTGTTCACAGTAAGATTGAAAAATGAGAAGCCATTCAATCATTTTATATGTGGAACCTCCAAAAAGTTACTGTGTCCAGTGGTTGAGTCAATCCATATAATTCAAGTAAAATATTGCAAATATTTGATGTTCATAATTTGACAGCAACCTGTTGAATTTTTTCAAAGACGTTCTTTGTATATCCTTTCTTTAAGCCATCCTAGATTGCTTACTGTAGAGTATGTATACCACACTACATCACTTGGACTTTTGATTTTAAATCATCTTGAATCAATCATATTGGTAGTTTGAGACTAGGGTTCTCAATCCACTGTTCAGGATTATTCACATTGTGTTGTTGGACATCATGTTTCTTAGTTTATTCTTCCAGTGAAATAGTTTTTGTTTACACCATTGGAGTTAGAAATGGATCTGTCTTTGTTGAATTTTTTATGACACGTGTTGTATTTGCTGCATTGTTGACACAGATATTCAAAATTGATATGTAACTAGTTCAAACATTGTTATTCTCCAGGAATTATCACATCCACAGACTCCAAAAATATTAGCCAGTCAATGGAGTCTGTGGGTGTGATAATTCCTAGAGAATAATGGTGTTTGAACTGATTACATATTGATATTTGAAAAACAGAATAGAAGCAGAAAGATAAATTATAGATACTCAAAACCTCAGATACCAAAAATGCTTGTGCCATACTTGACAAAATAGAGGAATTTGTAGTTAAATGGACCTCAAGACCATGAAAGACCATCATTAGCTTTGCACAAAGAAAAAATTGAAATATATAAAAGTAAATTAAAGGACAGTTGTATTAATGCCAGAGATGCAGGTGGATTAGCTTCTACCTGGAAATTCTACATAAAAGAAAAATTAAAATATAAAAATTGTCTGTACTTGCCCTTATATTTTGATGCTTTTTTATGTATTTATTTAATTTTGTTTTATTTATTTTATTATATTATTTATATCGTTGTTGCTTCAGTGTATTTAGTACATTTTATTTTGTTATTTATTTGTTAATTTATCTATTATTTTAGTTTTAAATTTGAATGTATAATGTTCGAACATTCCATCGTTACAGTTTTAAAATACATTCAAACTTATTTATACCTGAGGATCACCTATTCCGTGAGGCTGAAAACAGTGTTTTATTAAATAAACATTTATTAGTGATGGAAGGTGTTTAATGTTTTATTAAGTGTTTTGTTCTTATTTGGCATATTCATTTTCACAAAACTGAAATTGTTAAGGGCATAAAAATGCAATTTCAAAAATAACAACTTAATCTAGATACAATCACCAAAAGTACATTCCACTGCTTTGTGTTGTTTGTTCAGTATCTGTAAATGTGATTTTCACTATGTTGTCATCACAAAAAAAGGATGACTATACATCATTTCACAGAGCACAATACTATTAACTTAACTCATAGCAATAGTTAAAAAACAAACTAAAACAGATTTCTCTATGAAAATTAAAAATGTTTTTCATGTTTTAACAGACCATACTATCTGCAATCAACCAAAACTAATGCTGCAGTCAATTAATAGATCACAGTCAACTTGTTGGCAATGTTTGAAGTGCAATTTAATTTAGAAAACAATTCTGATGTTAAATAGTTAATTATTGAATGATTAAATATTAAAAAATTTTTAAATGATTCAAAATCAAAATTATTTTGATTTAAAAGTAATATATGTAATTATTCTAATTGAAAAACATTCCAAAATAAAAAAATACATTAAATAAAAAATTCTGCATGCCAATAATTATATGAGAAGTAAACAAAATTGTCTTTTGACATTAAAAATTCCTTTATGGAGGTAAAATTAACACTTTACTGTTAATTGAATTATCACTTCAGCAATAACAAAACAGGTATTTTCAAAGAATAGATGTCTTATTTGGGTAAATAGAACATTTTTAAACACTGTTATAAAATTCCTTTCACCAAAAGAACACGATTAAAATTTGTCATAAAAAAAGTTATAATTTGACTAACAATGAAGTGTTAATTTTACTACAGTAAAGAAATTTTTAACCTGGAAAGAGTTTTGTTTACTTCTCACTAAAAAAATTGAGAAAGAATTTCATGTTAAAAATTTTTACTTTTATACAATGATAACTGCTAATTTTCTGAATAATTTAAAATCAAAATTGAAAATTAAATTTCTATTCAGAGTAAGCACATCATACTGCACTGAACAATTGTATAATATATGATTTATTTTACATACAAAAATATAAACGTTGCTTTGTGTGTTTATGAGTATTTAATTAAACATCACAGCTTATATAAATTATATACTAGTTTTTAATATATATATATTTTTATAAAATTATATTCATAAATTCAGTATTATATTGCTTCTAATATTCTAGGATAGCACAGACCTACTCCCTCAAAAGTACAAGTAAAGGTGGTAAGGGACCAGATCGGCATTCTGTATTGAGTCGGCGATTTAAACCTGTCCAACTTTTATGCTATCTTATTAGATCTGGTGGACAGACTGACAAGTATGAATTACTGAAACCAGGAAATGACTCCTAATAAAGATGCTTTTTTTATTAATATTGTTTTAAATATTTCATTGTTTATTAAATTATGCATGTTTTCAATTCAAAATTAAAATTGAAATGTAATCTAGTTTTGTATCATAATATAATTTATAGATATGTCTTAATTTAGAGACTGAAGTAAAAATTGATGAATGTTCTACAGATTTTAAGCAAAGAACAAAATTTTGCTTTTGCTTAAATATGCTGTAACTGGTTTATTAAAAAGAACATCTTTTATCTTTTTATATTTCTTTTTGAAATTAGTTTTACTCTACATCATTTAAAAGTTTTTCAGTATAATATTTTCTTAATTCAGAAATTTAAAGAAAAAAAGACAAAATATTTCTTTATGAAATTAATTAATTATTGCTAACTAAAAATTTATTTTGAATATATTCAAATTAAATTTTTCAATGTCTTATTATTCAGCTAATGCCAGTTATAACATGACTACTTCATAAATAGATTCTTTCTTACCAGGTTTCCATGAATTATTATAATAAAGTGCAATAAAATTATCAAAAATTATTTTTACAAAAATTATTTCTCCATCACCAGAGGAATTAGTAGATAATTTGCATGCTTTATGGGTAGAGAAGAGCCTCTAAAGAAAAATTGACTTTGTTATTGTTAATAGTATCATGATGGCTGTGAGTGGATGAATAGAGGACTACATGGGAAACCTTCCTTTTTTTTTTTTTTGTGTTGTTTAGTCTTTACATTTTGTAATATTGCATTTAATATAAATGAAAAAAGCACCTAGCTGTATCAAAACTGACTTCCTGACTATGCGTTTTGCTATTTCAGTTGAGTCATAAATAAGTTCCATTTTCTAAAATAAAATTTGTTTGTCAATAAAATGTACTATAGAGTTTAATATAATATATACTCATCCTCATTCTGATGACTTCTTGCCATTTTTTCAGAAAACTTGTCAGTTTCTCTTGCATAAAATTCTGAAGGTTTTGAATCAAGAAACTCTTAAACCTGATTATCATTTTGGAAGTGTTGCTTATTTAAAGTGTTTTGCAATGCCTGGAAAATATGGATCTGTTGATGCAAGGTCTGGTGAATTTGGCAGATGATGTATAAACAGACCAACCAAACTTCAAAATTTTTCCTTGTGTAATCTTTGCTGTGTGTAGCCTTGCATTGTCATGCAATAAGATGACCTTTTTACTGTTATGTGCAAGATGCCTTTCTTGAAGTTTTAGCTGAAGCTTCTCTAACTGTTGAAAGTATACATTTGCAGTAAGTTTCATTGCATGGTAACAACTCAAAATAAATAATTTTTTGACAATTCCACTAGATCTAAAATTTTTCTTCTATGTACACTAACTTTAGGGTTTTATTGAGGCCAATCAATGATCCTTATCAATTCATTGTCTTTTTCAAATGACATTTTAATGTGTGATCCACTTTTCTTCCATAAAAATTTTTGCCCAAAAAAGGTTCATCTTTTGCCAAGAAAGCAAGGTAGAATCAGCCTTATTCCATTCACTGAGGTTATATAAGTATTTCAAACTCCCACCTTCTTCTCACCTTCCCTAATTTTTGTAGGTGGTGATTGATGGTTGATAAGAATGTATTCAGCTTCTCTGCTAACTCCTTCATTGTTTGCTGTGGGCTCTGCTCAGTCAAAACCTTTAAAATGCTGTCATCAAAATCTGAGGAGTGTCTTGCTTTTTATTCATCTTGTAAGGACAAATTACCACAATGGAATTTTGTAAATCACTTTTGAATTGCTCAATCTGAAATCAATTCACAGCCATAGACATTGCAAATTTTTTCTGCTGTTCCTGTAGCATTATTGCTGAGTTAATACGCCCATAATATGTGATGTATATGCACTTTCAAATGCTCCATTTTAAATGGCTTCAAAAATGAATATTTTTTGCATACTTGATACTTCAACTTTAAAATTTAGATTTAGAAACTATTTACTAGTAGCTACTAATAAAACTTAGCTGAAGCCAAAAATATCATTGACATGTATTTCAATGACAATTACTTGCCCTCAGTTGGAACTTATATATGATTCAATAGATAGCTGGAATGCTTACTCTCAAAATGTATTCTTGAACTCAGTCAATGAACATTGTTTATTCTTATTCTTATCCTTATATTGAGTATCCTTATATATTCTTGTTTGTACTAAAAATTAAGTCTGTAATGAAACTGGTTAAAATAATGGATATAAGTACATTCAGAGCTGAATGGGTCAGAATTTGCTGGGATGTCCTCAAATACAAGAGTTATCCAGAAAGCAATACCTATAAGCCCATAATCATAAAACAAATCTACTCATTAAAATTTTTCATTTGCCATAATATTACTTATTGATTTAATCATTTTTCAACATAAATACCATAAATACCACCATTGTTTAAGCACTTGTCATATCTTGTGACCAGTTTTTGAATCTTGTCATTGTAGACCTCTGCTACCAAGCCCACTGTGTGATGTCATCTTTTAACTTGTCAGCACTGGTGAAGGTTTTCCTTTCAAAAAATCCTTTAATGTCCCAAACAAGTTATAGTCTCTGGAAACCAAATCTGGACTGTAGATAGGATGGTACAGAACATCCCATTTGAAGCATTGAAGCAGGTGTATGATCTGCTGAGCCATGTGAGGACATGCATTACCATGGAGGAGCACAACACTTAGACAACATGCCACCCCACTTGTTTTGAATGACTCAAAGCAGCCTATTGCATCATTACCATACACTGCCATAATGTGATGAATTCCCTTTGGATGAACATTTTTGGCATGCACAAACCAAATAACTGCATGCACTCGATATGTTGCCAGATTTTAATTTTTTCTGCCATTTTAAAGATGCACAACTGTACAATGCACTCAGTCAAAACATAAGTTACTTCAAGCAGGCAAGGTCAACTATCCTCAGTCACACGTATGCTTTACATGTGACTGAGGATAGTTGACCTTGCCTGCTTGACATCTGTTGTTCTCAATACCATCTATAAGCAAATGGATATTATTTTCTGGATGAACTTTGCATTACCAGTTCAGACACTACTACTTAGTTTGACAAATGAATTTTAAACTTAAAATTTTATGTATTCAAATAAAATAACACATTAATATACAGTACAGATCTGTTATATGGCATATAAAAGTATTCTGAATCACCCATGTATATTTCAGTATCATTATTAGTTAATAGACAATTTGTTGTCTTAGAAAACTTGCAGGTCACATGAATTTGATTTAATGACTAAAAACAAATATACAATTGGAAATATCTGATTATATAATATGTCTAACCTTTCTGCCAAATAACTACAAAATGTTCTTGTCACCAACAGTTTTGAAATCAGATATTTTGCAGTTATGGCAGCCAATATGATATGATGGTTCATCTGTAGAAAAACTTTGCCTTCTTAGATTAAATAAAAGAACTTTGCCTGTAGATTAAATTAAAGAATTGCAGCTAGTGTCTTATTTAGACACTGGCTGCAATTCGTCTATTCATTATCTTGCATAAATGTCAACAATACAGATCAAATCACTGTCAGGGATTCTATTGTAGTTTCTTAAGGTTAAAGGATTACTTGTGCAGTTATTCGTAGAGAAAACATTACTGAGGATAACTCATAAGTAATTCTTGCATCCTTATATTGTATTAAATATTTTTATAAATTTCAATAATTATTAATGTTTGATATAATTCATGTTGAAGCCAAGATGCTTATAGACAAAGCATTTACAGAAATGATTCATCACAAATATATGAAAATGTAATTGTTTAGTTGCATTAAAAAAATTGAGCATATGAAATTTAGCCTTTATTACTTACATTGCTTTCAAAGAAAATAAAAACATAAGTACATATTAGACAAAACATACACAAATGTATAAATGCAGGCAGAAAATTAATCGAAACCTCTTAGGATCTCTCCTCTATAAACTTTCAGAACTAATTACTGGGAATAGTTATAGATTACTAAATGGATAAAAGTGACTTAAATCATATTAAAAAGAGCTTGTGTCTTAATCAACATTCTTATTGCTTAATTTAAGCAATAAGAAACAAACAAAAAAATTTATAATTTTTCTAATATAATTTTTTTACTATTTCATTTCAATTTTAAATATACAAGGTTTATTAGAAATGTGTCTAAAGTTTAATTATTTCAAATAAGGAACATTGTGGTAATCATTTTAAATGTTTGTTCTGTAAAAACAAGCAGCAAATTTAAGCTTGTTTGTCAAGAAACATGCCATAATGATTCTGCATTTTTAACAAATCTTAATGCATGTAAAATTTCGTTCACTATTTATCTAATAACATTTTTAAAAAGAAGCACAGCAAGTTTTTTCAATATGGCAAGATGATATATAAAAAGAGCCAAGAAAAGAATACCAGAAATTAAAAAAAAAATGTAGGGAGCAATAATAATGGAACAAGTGAATACAGTTTTCATCTGTTAATTTGGCGCAAAGACAATTTTTATATTCTAAAATTAATCTTTTAAAATTTACTTAAATAAATCGTACATGGGTGTAAATTATGTGGAAACTTAGTGTTTCCTTTTCAGGAGGAATGAAATTCTTATGAAACAACGAACTTGTAAAAAGTGGGAAAATGAAAAATATTGTGAAAAAAAACCATTAAAATTTGCAAAATTACAACGATTAGTTTCACCGAATTTAAAGATATTCAAATCTTTTCCTCCGAAAGTTCATTGAAGACACGAATAATTTTGAATCACGTTCTTGGCACGTTATCGTACAGTAGTCAATTGGCAAAAATAATGATTCTATAAATGTCCGACGATTAACGTACGTTATTCGTTAAACAGAAATTCAAAACTTTCGTAATTCTATAAAGTCCGGTTTGAAGAAAAAGTAGTCTAAATATTGCCTATGACGTCATTTATTCCTGGATCAAGGTACAGTCCGATGTTTCAGTAGATGCAAAAATATCCACATACTAATTATACATATCATTGGCCAAGACGGTTAATACGTTAGCTTACATTTGTGGGGAACGTGGAACCGAATCCGGGGCGAGAAACAACTCGGAAATTTTTCTTGGGTGCTTTATCCCGGATATGTTCATCTCATACCTCGCCACCTGGCCGAACGATGATGAGAATGATTAAAGAGGCTTTTTTTACTGCCCATAGGGCTGGAAGGAAAGAAGTATATATCACTCGTATCACTTCGAGTAATGCATTAAAAGTAAATGTTCGGAAGAAACCGATTTAGAATTAGGATTGCCACCTTTCTGGATTTCGAAGGGTTGGCTACGGGCTTCGGGTTTGTTTGTAGCAAGTTGGACATCAGCTTCTTTGGTTATATTTGCCCCGTGGAATGTAATTTCATTAGCTAGTATTAATAGTTGGTTATGTTTGTTAGGATGGATGTTACGTGCGGGAGAATACCTTCCGGGAGGTCTTTTTAAGAGTAACTGGCCCATATTCAGGCGTTACAGATGTGGAGAAAACCCGGAAAACTCCACGTGGCCAGCCCGTCCGAGCGAGGCGCGAACCCACGACCGAACTCCCAGTATTCAGGCAATGGGACCGCTTGGCCACTGGTGGGCCGAGCATAGAATTTAATTAATTTTGATTTTTCCGAGTTTGGAATTGTATTATATAATTTAAATTTAAAAGTTATTTAAATTTTCGATTGTTTTTTTAAACTATTTGGTTAAGAAACTTATTTTTAATGAAGATTTTTCGGTTAAACTCAGAATTGCCACTAATTGAATTGAAATTTTTAGATTACCAATACACCGAACAAGTGGAATTCCTTAAAAGTGCAATATCCAATCTATATATATAATCGAGACGGGTTGATAATAATAATAATAAGTGCAGAGCCCAAACGGGAAGGAGTTGAAAGTTGAAATTTGGTACACAGATGGGTACGTCATGAAAACGCACACTAAGAAGGGATTTTTCGAAATTCCCCCCCGGAGGGAGAGAGACAGGATTAAAACTTCTATATACAGTACATTATGGATACGAGCCCAAACGGTTAGGAGTTGAAAGTTGAAATTTGGTACACAGTTAGGGTACGTTAGGAGAACGCACACTAAGAAGGGATTTTTCAAAATTCTTCCCCACGGGGGAGAGGGACAGGATTAAGGCTTAACACTTCCATCAACAATAGAAGTGTTAAGTAACAATGGAAGTGCTAAGTAACAATGGAAGTGTCAACAATGGAAATGCTACGTAACAATGGAATTGTTAAGAGAAAGCGACGTGCAATATGCAGATGCAGTTTTTTTCGTTTTTGCGGGAAATCGAACATATTTTTAGACCCATCTAAAAATTCTCTAATTAGTCTGGAAACAAGGGGACCCAATTCTTGCATTCTGTGAAAACGAGTAAGGTTTACTGTAACGTAATAATCTTTATCTTAGTTATCGTTACTTTTGCCCGAGCAACGCCGGACCCACCTGCTAGTAGTAAATATTTCTGTAAGAATGTTTGATTATTTGTTAATAATACAGTACTAATAAATAAAAATATTTTTTGTGATTAACGAGAAAAATTATAATTATTTTAACATTATTTATGTTTTTTTGATTAACTGTTTAACTGTTATCTTTTACTTCCCGTTTTTTCACGGAAACACACACGATTTCAAATAAATATTTTCAGTCACTAGTTTAGTACACGTAAAATGTTTATAAAGCATTAATTTTAATTTTATATTAATTTGATAAAATAATATTTACACAGAATTGATACAATTACTTCCTTTTTACAATTTCTTAACATTCATCTAAATCAATATGAAACCCTTTGACTATAGTTCAATTAGTTAAAAAAATATACAATATCAGGATATATCTACTCTTGAATATACAATTGACCATAATAAAACATTTTATACACTGATATTGCCCATCAGTGGCCAATCGGTCTTCGTATCCTGAACACTGGAAGTTCGGTTGTGGGTTCGCGCCTCGCTCCGGATTTTCTCCTAAATCGTGGTCAGTTTCCCTTAAAAAGATCTCCCGGAAGGTATCCTCCCTAGGCAGAGATCGCTAAGTGTTGCGTTGCCATAACTAAATAAACAAACAATATACACTGATATTACTTTTCTACTTTAAGTTTTATGAAATTTCTTAGTTTTTCAGTTTCTTTTCGTTCCATAAATGGCCGAATAGATCAAAACACTGGACACCGGTTGTTGATCTCCGGTTCGCGCTCGATCAATGGATGGCCGGGTGGACTTTTCTGGAGTTTCATTACGTATCCAATACCTAAATAGGGTCTGGTCTTCCCGCGAGGCCCCCTCCTTGACAGTCACCTTCGTGTCGCGTTGCATTATCCTATCAAACAAACCAATTTCTTTTTATAAATTAATTCGATATTTTCAACGCCAAAATTTCTGAGGATCCAACTCGAACTCGAATTCGGATTCCTCGGATTCTTCTCCACCCAAAAAATCCGAATTCCAGTTAGGCCAGATCTTAAAAAATTTTCATGGAAAATTTGATCTAGTTATATTATGCTCTTCCTTCATCGTTCATTATTCCATGTGACCTGGCCGAACTTAGGTCAAGCAATAATAGAACACAGGACGATGAGTACAAAAACATTTTCTTAGTGCCTGTAGAACAGATAAAGTTTAAAAAAGTTAACTTAACGGTATTAATCTGAGAAAGATGATGCAATATGTATATAGAGAATTACGAAATCTATATTTTCATAATTCGTATCTTTTTTTTTATTAAATCATCGTGATATTGTCTGATTCGTTCCGAAAGTTTCTATGACGAAGATGAAGCAAATACATTGAATAATAGAAACATTAAGAAAAAGTATTAGGTTCTAAGCAGTTTTATTATTCTTCTTATTTAAAATAATAAAATGCATAATTAGTTGCTTATTCTGGGAGATTTTTTCATGTTTTGCTTCCCAACTTATGACTTCTCGTACTTAAACTAGCTGTTTATTTTTTATATTATCAATATATGTGTTACAAAAGGATCGAGGTGAGTAAATATTAACATTTTATTTTTACTTCTGATTTTTGATACGTTTATTTTTGGAAGATGAATCATTTTCACTTTGTATCGTATACTGTATTTAGATTATCACTTACTGTACAATACAAAAACTATTTATTCTTTATAACTCACAGCACTAATGGGCTAAATTATATGTTTGTACATTGCGTAAAAAATACAATTTAATTCTTACAGATTACAGATTTTATTTATATTTATTCAAAGTTATACAAGCCTCCTGTATAAATTTTACAATCATCATATACTAGTAAAATCCAATATGGCAATTTTACCGGTATATGATGATTTGAAAAATTTATTCATCTTTTGTATACATACAAACTATGAATAAATTTTAGTCTTCGTAATGAATTAATAACTTTTAATAAGATAATATAAGAAAAAAAAACCTAAGTCATAGCACTGAAGTTATATAACTTAACTTTTTTAATATTTTTTAATTATGTAGAAATATTGAGATGTAAATTGTTTTGTAAAACTAAAAGATATCCCATTATACTAGAATTTATTTACAAAAATAATTTTTAGAATTAATTAAAATATACTTAATAATTCAAATATAATCATCGCATGATTAAACATAGTAGATAGATGTTATCATTATATTAGTGCTGCCCAAATTTTTCGATTGGCGGGCTAGATTATGCCAATCGAACTGGTCGAATTTGACCGGAAGCCGTAGTTTGGACACCACAGATTTACGTCAATAGCACTAACAAGTAAAGCAATGGAAGATAAGAGAATACGTTTGTAAAAGCATCTTGTAAACTTGCAAAGTTAACGGCCAGATATTAGAGAAAGTTAAGGCGCTAGTCTACCGCTTTGGGGATCCTGGACGAGGCTCGTGGTGTCTGAGTCAAACTACCCATGAAAATTGATGGGGCCCAAACTCTACTCGAACTCTGGTTCTTCAAAGTACAGTAGATGATAACAGCTATCAACTTGATAACAATCAAGTTGGCAGCTGTTTTATAATATCGTAGAACACAGTTTGGGTTATATGCTCAGCATCAACTTTTGCTTATTATGGACGAGTCTATCTCTCGATAACTCTGGTATCTAGTTTAGTTGAGAAATAAAATTCCTTTGCCTTATTACCGAAGAGAATCCGGGAAATTTGGATCAATTTGAATAGGAACCCTTTACAAGGATCGGATGACATTTTCCAGAGCATTTGACTGTAAAATCCAAATGGAGAACAGTACTAGAATTTTATATTGAATTATTGCATAACTTCTAATGTAATATTAAATTAGAACGGATTTCTCCCGCGGATTGAATGTAGAACTGAAAAACATAATTAACGTTCATTTTAACTATAATTATTCGTAGTTTCTGTTTGTTTACAGCAGCTCATAGTAAACTAGAAAACAGAGCGAAGGCAAACAGAACACAAGTTTTATTTATGCTAACGGTAAGTCCAAAATATAGCGGAGTAGTTTAGCCTACATAGTCAGCAGACTAATTTAGTCATTTTTCCAAATTCAACCTCTTTAGCCATAGGAAAAAATATTTTCATTCATCTCGTATCTCTTATACTGGGTTACAAAATATACAAAATATGGCCACACATCTAAGGTAATATTTACAGAATAAGAAATGGACTGGGGTATAAGTGGTCCGTGGTTCATATGTGAATTAAGTAGTTTGCGGATCGAATAATTTTTTGTCTCGTATGCTAAGCAAAGATATTTAGTCTTTAAAACTTGTTTATCTTTCTAATAAATATTGAAGATTTTATTGACATTATTTCATCGTGCCAATAAAATCTTTATCTTTTATTAATATTTAAAAATACATTGATTAAATTAGAATAAGAATTAATTTTCTGTGATAATATTGATATTAATAATTATAATATAATATAGAATACTTATTATAATATTCTTAAATGTCTGGAATCAATGTCTCACATGGACGTCTTCAACAATGTTCATTATTTTGAATCTGTTACTTCTGTTTCCATTTTACGATTACTAACGAAGTGAATTGAATTTCTTAATAAATGTATTAAAATTTGAAAATATTTTAGTCGTTATGGAACTTATACAAAATTGTTAAAAACCTTGATTGTCCTTCCAAAAAATAAATTTTTGCAGCTAAATAGCTGCAAAAATTTATTTTGTAGATTTTTATTTTCATTACTTTCACTAAAAGTATTGAAAAAACATATCTTATCTAACTGTAAGAAGATATATTATTAATACAGTAGACCCTCTATAACACAGTTGATAATTCCGTGTTATATGAATTCCATGTTGTATGAGTCACTTAGATTTTACAAATACGTGTGCCGTTCACAGCCCGGCACACGTATTTGTAAATCTAAGTGATTCGTACAACATAGAATTTATATAATACGGAATTATCAACAGTGTTATAAGGGGGTCTACTGTACTTAAATATAAACAACATCGAAGACTTTTTCACACATTCCTTATTTACTTACACTTTATTGCTTAGAGTTCCGTAAAAATAGTACTCGGGAATGAGAATTCCGTAGATGTTAACAGTTTGAAGACCACTGATATAGATTAATCAACAGATTTCTGTCGGATTCTGATGGGAATTTTTTTTAACTTTCTCGCCTCCATTCTTCACTATTTTAAACTGCGAATGTAATCATAACAAGCGGTATTTACTGATTTATATTTAACGTGAGGCTCCATCCACATTGAAATTTATGGAATGTCGAATTCATATTCGTATCCAAGAAGAGAGGAAATTGGCCAGATAGCCGAAGCGACTCTGAAGGATACAGATAGAATTTTCAGAAATTTTCACGAGTAGTTAAATTTCTTCTCTCTTTATCCACTGTTCGTTTCAAATTGTCAATGAGTACGATAAAAGAACTTTTTAGCGTCCATAGAAGGAAAGAAAAAAATAAATAAAAACCTGATCAAAGTAGCTGAAAAATTCGCAAAATAGTGCATTATCATAAGCTTTATTTACCTATTTACTTTTGAGAAAAATATTTTTGTTTTGAAACATTACATTTTAAGTATGAATAAGTTAATAGACCATTTTGTTTATTGACTTCAGATTTTTTATCGGCAATTAAATTCACGCATGATATATTTCAAAGTTTATAAATAAAAATGTTTCTATAAAAGAAATAATTTTAAATTATTATTTTTTTAATAGAAACATTTTTATTTATAAAATTTCTGAAAGCTTGAATTAAATATATTAAATTCAGGACAAATAAAACAAACAGAAATGCAATATTTTACGATGGAATTTTTCTTACATACAGTTGATAATAGGAATTACTCAACATTTAAAAATGCTAATAAATTACAATTTACATTTTTTCACGGACCATAGAAAGTGACTAATACCTTGAAAGTAATAGTAGAATTATGAAATGATCAATGATGCAAAAAGAAAAAAAAACATTAGTCTAATTATACGTGACCTATATAATTTTTAATTTCATACTTGGAAATTTTCCAAAATTAGAGCAAAACTCGCCTATTAATTTATATTAACATATAAGTTAGATCTATATAATAATTCTAATTTAACACCTCAATAGATTCAGCCCTTGTATAAGACATACTCCTTATTTGTTTAGTATTAATCATTCACTTCAGTTATCGTAAGTTTATTTATGCAAAGTCTGTTCATTTAAAATGACATTTATTATATTTCATGATATCGGATAATTCGATTAAAATTGTTTAAAATGTATTTGTGGGAAGTAAAGCAGTTTTTTTCGATATTTGTAGGTAATAATTGTTTAATTTGTTGCGAGATTTATCTTTTGATGCCAAGACGTAACACATGACACAGTTTGATGTACTGTACCTAATTGTTTCTTTTTTTTTTTTTTTTTGATGTATATGCGTATAATAAATTTCACCGAAAAATTATTTTTCATCACTCTCTGAATATTCAAGATACCGTAATCTATCACAATCTTCAAATCATACTCTTTAAAATCATAATCAATACTAAACTTTTATTTGCAGACGTCTTTACCTGAAAAATTCGACACTTTTTAAAACTCCTTTGCCAAGAAATGTTTACATAAAAATAAATTGTTATTCAGAATACATTTTGATGAGTTAGTCAAAAAATAATTAAATATACAGAAATACAAGGTTAAACGTGAAATTCTCACGGAGATAAGGGATTCCCTAAGAGGACATCATATCGTTTGTATGCGCTTAACCAGGTGAAGGATGCCGGCTCCAGTGTTCATACATACTTTTTTTAATGACCAATTTTTCTCGCCAGCCGGAAGTTCCATTACGACCTGAGTACCTAGTCTCGAGTAATATGAACAGCAACACAATCACACGGTACCAAGTCGTTGAATAAGATCATTCGCTATTCGAGTTTGTGACACGTGCCTTTCTTAACACATGCTACTCACATACTTCGACACTAGGCATCCTGGCCTATCCTACAATGAGTATGCTTATTCTTTATTGATTCTCATAGAACAGAAAGAGTTTAAAAATATATAAAATATTCAAATTTAGAACTCGCGCAATAAACTTGATAATAATGTTTTAAATTATTTTGCTATTTAAATGATTCCAATCTATTTATTTTAAAAGTATTAATATTTTTTCGTCTACCGGAATCTTTAGGGTAAATAAGGGTGAGATGGTGAACCGGATTAAATAGTGAACACGTGTAATTACTGTATAAACTAAAATGTAGCGCCTTGTACTAATATATTTTGTAATTGAAAGTCACGCTTGCTATGTGTGCCGTTTACATTCAATCGCTGTAATAATCGAAAGTGAAAAAATCGAATGTTTCTGTTTCTGACTTGCTGAATATTTTACCCAACCTTATGTTTACTGTAATCTCGAAAATCTAACATTAACGGTCGAATTTTGTTTCCTGTATATAATACTATAGAAACTTGAATAACGAGTCTAAATTGTAATCGGTCAAAAATAACAGAATAGACTCTGGTAGAGGGCTTGTCAACATACTGTTCACCAACTAACCCATACCTCTAAGAGTGAGATGGTGAATTAGCAATAAATTATATTTTGTTTATTTGAATTTGTTTTTCTGAAAACACTATTATTTTGCTCGTTATTGTGTTGTTTGATATGATAAGAAAACACCAGTTCATTCAGCATTTTAAATAAAATTTATTTTTACAATAACAGCTTCCAGAACTTTGTTCACCATCTTACCCTTTTTTACTCTGTATCATATGCTGTAAGCCTATGTGTTACAATACGAATATTTATTGCATTAAAATTTATACAATTAATATTTATTTTTATTTAATGAATATAACATATATTATTATATAAATTATAAAGCTATATAATTTATGTATTATAAAAATATAAATGTATCGTAAAATAGATATTTAAGGAAAATTTAATAAATAAGTGTACTTTGTTTGTGCAATGATCTTGTTCTTTGAATGTTGTCATGCTTTATTATACACAAGTTTAAATAAGTTTTCCTTTTTATTTTCCGAACGAAATTCATTATTTTGTATTGAGTCTCTAGGATCAGTTATTGGGAATTATTTGTACTTATTTTATATGAGTACAAATATTTACATATTTGTTATTTCTATATTTTAAATACAGTACTCCCTATAACACTGTTGATAATTCCGTTTTATATGAATTCCATGTTGTATGAGTCATTTAGATTTTACAAATACGTGTGCCGGGCTATGAACGGCTAACGTATTTGTAAAATCTAAATGGCTCGTACAGCATGCAATGTATTTCAATTACAAATGTGAAATGCGTAATTGACGATGCGTCAAAGTATGGCTCAACGTTCCGTCTTCTTCATGCTTAAAAACTGCATTCTCTGCACAATATACTCGACTCGTTTCTTAACTCTCCCGAAATTTGTTAGAAAATTTATGTAATATGCAACAGACCTGCGTGGAGTTGTCATACATGTGAAATTCTGTCTTTTAAGACTGCTAAGTAGGGACATTCTCGAGGCTCTTTAAATAGTGCCAAAACCAAAAGTCACAGGGGTTCAGATCTGGTGATCGTGGCGGCCGTGATATTGGAAATGATCGGGTTAATCACTCTCTCGTGCAAAAAAATGTTGTTGCAGTAAAGATTGCACATTTAAGCCACTATGTAGGGTGTACCGTCTTGCATAAAGATTGTAGTGTTTAGATAATTTCTCTGCTGCAGTGCTTTTTGGACTACATCGTTGTATCTAGCAGCATTAATAGAACATGTCACTGGTCTAGATGCAGGATTTTCTTCAAAAAATAAGAACCAATGTTAAACAATGCTGTGATGCACAGTTACCTATGGTCAGTGCAATGGAATTTGTTGGTGAACGTCTGCATTTTTGTCAGATCAAGTACAGTAGTTGTAGGTGTTCACATAATCATCATAATCATAAAAATGAAAATAAGCCTGAAAATCATCCGAACTACAGTATGAAAGTCATAACAAATAATTTTCGCTTCATCATCCATCACAGGCATAGGCGGATTTAGGTTTTTCGGGGCCTAGGGCTTATTGAAATTCAATGGGATCCCATTTTGTAAAATTATGATAATTCAATTTTTGTGGGCCCTTGACACTTGAGTGCCCAGGGCTTAACCTATTAGTCCTATTTAGATCCGCCCCTGATCACAGGAACAACCAAATTTTCCAATCTTCTATAGATAAAAATGCAAGATTTTTGCAAAACTGTCCAAATTTTTCCATACTGTCGTGTAAGAATTTCCTACAACTTTTTCCAGTTTCAACGTGCTCCAAATCCAACGACTTTTTCGGAAGTCCAATCGCTTTGCGATCTCATCTTGAGTACCTCCTAGTTTCGAATTATGAAGCCGGATGACCGAGCGGTCAAGGTGACAGTCTACCACTCTGGAGGACCGGGATCGAATCCGGACAGGTCGAAAAATCCCCAAGAATTTTTCGGGGGGTGGTCTAGTCGGATGTCGGCCCCGTCCCTCACCATCCGGCCGCCCCATCGTAGGCCTGGCCGAACTCATAATGAGCTTGCAAAAAGTGGCTCTCTTAGTGCTTACAGGGTGGAAAGAGTCTAAAAAAAAACAAGTCTGGAATTATGTAAGTAACAACGCGAGTAGGTTAGGCGTGTCACGTGTAACGAACTCGTTCTGCAAATAGTCTCATTAAATGAGTTAGTATTACTCGATATTCTCAACACGTTCGTGATGTAACTGACTTAATTTGAATCTAAACACTGGTTTTGCTGGAAAGTTTCAGTCTCCTGAACACTCAAAATAATTTTCTTGAGATTTCTAATAGTAATAGGACCTATTTTTAAGCGCTGAAATTTCAGTAATGCCAAGCTGGCATTACTGTTTTGTTGATAGAAGCGATTAACAAGTAATGCAAGGAAAAGTGAGCATTATGAAGAACGTTTTGAGACACCTTTTATATCCGAAATTCATTATAGAAAACATAAGAGAAATACGCGTATATTAGACCTGAGCATAAATTGGACTGCTATAATTATGGGACAAAACAAACAACAAGTGAGATCTATCAGTTTCAATATGAAGTTTGTGCAACTGAGAGTACGTAGATACCAAATGGCGGCAATATAATAGAGGGTGCGGACGCTTTTATGCGACTGTGCTTAACATAGCCTGCAACATAAGTTCTGTGTGTTTGTGCTAGCGATTTATGCTGTCGCAAGTTTCGCTGTACTAATAAGCATTGTTGTCTCAAACTAATATAATAGGCATATACGAAAATTCTCGTGATTGCCGTTTTCGAGTTGAGAGATAGGCTATATTCAAGATGACGACGAATCCTAAATTGGACTGATGGGTGTTCACTATATTTGACCGATGGTCCAATAGAGGACAACATTAGATTTGACATATATTCTGTTGGAAACAGTCGGCTATTATTCGACAGATGATGCAGAAACTGAAGAAGAGATCCACGAGAATAGAAGATCCTGGTATTTTTAAACTATATGGTGAAGATAAGCAGGAAGCTATGATATAACGTATGGTTTGCCGGAATTAGGTACTTCAAGTTTGTGCAAACATGGGCATTGCACAAAAATATTCTGTTGTGGTGATAGTTCCTGACATTGTTCCTGCGACTAAGAGAACGAAGGATAAGTAATAGGTGAGGGTTCAAGGGCGTAACCAGCGAGGAGCAGGGAGGGGCAGCTGTCCTTCCCTAGAAGAAAAATTAAAGTGTAGTAATTGACACACAGCACAGGTGTATCAATTTATTATCAGTTTGAATAATGTATATTGTTACTAGACTAGAGCCATCTATCATGAAATCTCACTCTCTTTCCCCACTTCCTCGGAACTAATATGAGTTGCCTCCCTCTAGTTCAGATCCTGGCTACGTCGCTGGTGCCGTTAGAGAAATCATTTTTACTATATTTAATTGGTAGTCCAATTTGGAAACAGTTGCCTATATTGGACAAATCTATACAACTGGATTAACATGATTTTAAAAGCCAAGTATATATTTTCGTAGATAACACTTATGATGGTTAAGGAGACAATAAAGGTCCATTGTTACTATAAGACTAGAGACATTGTTTTACATCCACAAACTATTTTCCCAAGTAACATTATTCTTAGGATGTCCAATATAGGAATTTTCCCTACGTAATAGGCACATTAATTAAGGGGACTCCAGAACCAAATTCCGCCGTAGCGTCTAAATTTTAAAGTAAAATTTTTCTCGAAAATCGAAGCCACATATTCAGGCCAGCAGGCATACCAAATTTGGATGGATTGATTTATAAGGCAAACGCGATGGGGCGTGCACGGTTTAGATCTCCTCACTGGCGGTGCTGTCATCTTGATGTGTACTTAACTTTCGGTAGTGCGTAAAATACTGGAAACTGAACGAAAGTTTTGATCTGCTTATAAAAATCTGGATTTAAAGAATGTAACAGTTGCGGCATTACGAATGAAATTAAAAGAAGTAGGGTTCAAGACATTCACGTCGTCGACGGGGGTCTAATGGAGCTGTAGACCCTTCTCCGCCGTATAGTATTATACTACATCACAAAAAAAGCACTAAACAAGTGGAAAGCACTAACAAGTAAGTGTAAGGGTACATTCACTATATCATCTTCTGTTGTATGCAGAAGGCTTTACAAAGGATCCCTTTCAGCTTGCCAACCTGTATGTTTCATTTTACCCCTGACTCCTAGTCTCAGGAGAGAGCGATTATACTGAGCAAGAAAACATTGTGCTTGTCTGTAAAGAGTATATTGTGCCATTGGTCTTACCAATGGCACAATATACTCTTTACAGACAAGTCCAGATTCGTTCTACGAATGTAAGTAAACGTACGCTGATTTGGACGGAATATGGTAGTCTACTAGATATCATCTTTCAAACATTGTTGGGATCGAGTCTTGGGGAGGGGCAAGTGTTATAATGGGGGCAGGAATATCTTTGGGCAGTCGTACAGATCTCCAAGTGGTTCCATCGGGTTCAATGACAACTCGAAAAACAAGATCCTCAGTTCATTGTTGACAATATACTATGATATAAGCGAAAGTTTCATTTTACATTAGATAATGCTCGAACCCACAGATTCAGACTGATCGTTTAATATCTGGAAGAAAGTGCACTCGTTCGTATACAGTGTCCGTCCGTTTACCGGACTTGAATCTGATAGAGCATGAATGAGATGCCATAGGACATCGTATTTCATCACTCTCTCACTCTTACTCTCTCTCTCTCCTTACTCCATTCATTGAACCCTACAATGTGAATAATGCATACTACCAGTCATGACTTATGAATGTGAAACTTGGACACTAAAGAAAGAAATAACAGTGAAACTCCAAGTTGCCCTAAGGTCAATGGAGCGATACGTGCTAGGAATAACCAAGAGAAATCACAAAAGAATAGAATGAATTAGGCAAAGAACCAGGTAACTGATGTAATCCACAGAATTAAATCTTTCAAATGGCAATGGGCAAAACATCTGGCAAGGAGGACTGACAACAGATGGTCCACGAGAATCACAATGTGGTTTTTACGAGGAATCAAAAGACCCAAGGGACGTCCATACTTAAGATGGGACTATGACATAAGGAGACAAGCAGGCACAACATGGTGGAGAGTGGCAAACGATAGGCGAACATGGGTACAAATGGCGGTCGATTATGTAAGGGAGACTACACCACAACTTGAAATGGTAGAATAAGCTGAAGCTGATGATGATGAATAATGGCTAATGCCAACTACTCTCCTGGACACCCTGCACTGCTACTATGCCTGCGTTGCAGTCGGGAGTGGCTATACGCATTATTAGTCTTTATGACATTTGAAGATCGTTCGGAAAAGGTATTGCCTTTTAGCATGTAAACATCTCTATGGTTATTAATTTCATTTTTATGCATATTTGATATAATCATTGACAAATTAATCCTCATCCGAGCCGAAGACAAAATTGTAATCCGAGTCCTAATTACATTGTATGAAAGGGTGACCTGTTAGAGAACTGCGATACGCCTTTGTATTTCATTAAACAGTTACCTTGTTTTCGTTTAATTTTTTATAGAATTATACTATTTTTCGTAATAATTATTGAAAAATACGATATAAATGAGAAAGCCTCATTTATACCATTTATAACACGGGTCACCAAACTTTTTTATCCGTCGACCCCCAATCACTTTCCAAAGCCTCACATTGACCCCCACCGTAAAGTTTCATTACAAGTGTATGTGTATGAGCAAAATAAAAAAAAAACGTTGTGGTCTCTGTACAAGCAAAAAAAAAAAAAAAAAAAAAA